>NC_133774.1:38711165-38734883 GCF_003597395.2 Chelonoidis abingdonii
GAAGTGAGCTGTAGCTCACGAAAGCTTATGCTGTAATAAATTTGTTAGTCTCTTAGGTGCCACAAGTACTCCTGTTCTTTTTGCAGATACAGCTAACATGGCTGCTGCTCTGAAACTAGATTTATGGATTATTACAACAATCTGTAACCCACTAATCCCCACTTTTTGTCCTAAAACTGCAGAGGTGTTAACACGCCACTCCACCTTGAATAGTTTCTCAGAGTATGTCTTCACTGCAATTAAACACCTGGGGCTGGTCCATGTCATCTGATTTAGGGTTACGGGACTTGAGTTGTGGGCCTGTAAAATTGTGGTGTAGATGTTTGGGCTTAGACTGGAGCTCAGGCTCTGGAACCCTCCCACTAGAATATGTGTTAATAATTTATGCTAAACTATCTGTTTAATCTTGTATTTAGCGGTGACACTGAATAGCTTTCCCAGACTTGAAGAAGATCTCTGTGTACCTCAAAAGCTTGTCTCTCTCACCAACAGAAGTCGGTCCATTAAAATATATTACCTCACCCACCTTATCTTTCTGGCTCCTGTCAGCTGAGAAAGGTTCTGAAGGATCAGTCAAAACGAAAGACAGATAGCAACATTTCAAGCCTGAAGAAAAGAACATAATGGAGGCTGGATTGCCACTTTGGTTACTCAGATGCAGTGCTTTGAACTGTTATACATGGGAGACAATATATTATTTTGGTTTTTCACTCCATAGGTTAGCAGCAGGTAATGGGGGAGCTGTAGCAGTTTCATGCTCAGCCTTGAGGGAAGGAAGAACAATTCTTCATGTGTGTCAACTGCAAGCTCATGGACAAAGCTTCATCAAGAGCTTCAAAAAGAATCCTGAACAGTCACTCTTCACCAGAAGGATGATGGCTGTAGTGCAAGCCATATGTAGTGAACAGTTCAAAGAAAGACAGACTGTATGCAAAACACAGTTTAACCCTTCAAAGTCTTGTTTAGTTGTCAAAGTCATAGGTGCTGCAAGCAGAATTATATATTGCAGTCTTCTCAGCCAAGTAAAAATGCTGTTTGAAAAGATCAGAAACATTTATATTGAGTTTTTCAACACCAAATAATAGTAATCATCTCCAACATGGCCTCCTTTTCCTATTAGCAGCTAGCATTAGACTGTTTTCAACAAATTGGCCAAGTTCACTTAGGTTTTATTTTGGAATGCACCTTGGCAGAAGGCCTCCCCAAAAATGGAAAGTCTACTGACTGCAAACTCCTGTGAGCTAGGGTTTGTGTATGTATGGGCCCAACACAGTCATCAAATAGTTTGACATTGGTCAGGAATGGGGTGTGAGCAGAACAGCTAGAAACGTAGTGTTTCAGCAAATCACCTCAGCAGCTTCCCCATGAGCTTGACCCAATTTCCCTAGATTCTACATAAGACAGTCTTGTGGGATGAGACAAAATTTAGAACCAAATAGAACAAACCCAAGACTTTGCCTATATTAGGGATTTGTTCTGATTATAGCCATCTGTGTCCAGCTATCAATGTAGCTCAAGAAGAGTGATGCTCCACTGGTGGCAGGCCACTGATGATTGCAATTGGAGCAAATCCACAGTGTAGGCAAGGCCCATGAAGAAAAAGATCAGCTTTAAAGAACGTAATTACAGCCTAATTATGCTGTTGCAAAAGCACAACATCAGCAGTCTCGTATTTTTCAGAACTACAGTCATTAAAGCAATATTATGGTTTAAGCACCTCCCATTCCTAGCATGGCTGTATTTGGGAAATGGTATATTAATCCAGTGGTTTGAATTACAGTATTCTATGTAACTGAATAGACAAAATGAAATTTAATCTGAATTATGACTCTTTTTGGTGGTGAATGGGGAATAAAGAGTAAAATCCAGCATCTACTCACTGAGATATTCGGTAAAATGTCATGTTCCTTTATTCATTTTGAAAAAATATAGACTCTTGCTGTATAATATGTAATTCAATTTAATCTGTTTGTATGTACTGCCCTCTAGTGATAATATAAGCATTAGCTATTTATACATTTCCTTTATGGTGCTTTAAAAGCCCAGGCTTGCAATGTGATCCACTAACGCGGTGACCTGCATCTATACAGGATTGGGTTCTTAATCAGTACAGTAAATAGTGTCTTCTCCGCTTTTTTTTTTTTTGATGGTCTGCTTATAGCCTTTTCTTTTTTCTCACCAACAGCTTTCCCTTATGCAGAACATTCTCTTTTCACTAACACAGTTTTCACTCACAGAACTCTTTTTATATAGAGTATTCATAATACTTACCATTACTTATGACAATCACACCACCTTGCAAAATGAATAAGGACAGTGGGCCAGATCCTGGCCACCAGTAACAGTGCTTTGTGCCACCATCTTAAATATGCTCTATCAGGGTAGTTGGGATTACCTTGGTGTAAGGTATGGGTTGGCAACCTTCGAGAAGTGGTGTGCCAAGTCTTCATTTATTCACTCTCATTTAAAGATTTTGCGTACAGTAATCATTTTAACATTTAGAAGGTCTCTTTCTATACAGTGTATAATATATAACTAACTATTGTTTTATGTGAAGTAAATAAGGTTTTTAAAATGTTTGAAGGCTCAATTTAAAATTAAATTAAAAAATGGCAGAGCTCCCGGGACCAGTGGCCAGGACCTGGGCACAGTGTGAGTGCACCGAAAAATTCAGCTTGTGTGCTGCCTTCGGCACGTGTGCCCATAGGTTGCCTACCCCTGGTGTAAGAGATTCTCAGCAGCTGGGTAGAACTGGTATACCTAGCTGTAGTCATCTTTATCCCAGATACTGTGCTGAACGGAATGTCCTGGATGGAAACAGCCCTGCAACAGCCACTAAAAATGGAAATCAATAGAGCCATTCCTGGTCCGCAACTTTATTTAACGCCTGAGAATTGGGCTCAGGGATTAGGCAAGGCATCAAGTTGTTTAAAGTGACCTGTGCTCCCACCGTCCTCAAATGAGAGTCTGGTTCTATCAAAGTATCTTCATAAATGATTTGGCAGGAATAGAGATTACACCTTAAAGTCTGAGAACAATACTACCAACTGGGAGAGAGTGGCAAACACATTGAAGGACAGGAAATTAGAATGAATGAATCTTGACAGACTGGAGAAATGGTCTGAAATCAAACTGGATGAAAATTCATAAGGAAAATGCAAAGTACTAAACATTTGAAAGGTAGTCATCCCTGCAAGGCAAAAAAATTCAGGAACAAGACCTTCAAAAAGAGAAGCTGGCTGAGCTTCAGTTCACTGCAAATTTGAACAAACCATCAGCTCAGGAATTAAACAAAGACTGTGAAATGCTAGCCAAACTACAAAAGGCAGTTTCTCCTCCATTGGTTTTCCCGCTCAACTGATAGAAGAGGGCTTCTCTCCTCCGATTGAACTAACTCATTATCTCTAGCTTGCTTCTTGCTTGCATATTTATACCTGCCCCTGGATATTTCCACTACATGAATCCAAAGAAGTGGGTATTCACCCATGAAAGCTCATGCTCCAATACGTCTGTTAGTCTATAAGGTGTCACAGGACTCTTTGCTGCTTTTACAGATCCAGACTAACACGTCTACCCCTCTGATACATTTAGGAAGGCATACTCAATTGAACAAATACAAATTGAGAAATGACTGCCTCTGAAGGAGTACTGTAGAAAAGGATGTGGGGTTTATAGTGGATCACAGTGATACACAGGAGTCAACAATGTAATACTGTTGCAAAAAGAGCAAACATCATTCTGGGATTAGTATGAGTGTTGCCAGCAAGACATGAGACATAATTCTTACACAGCACTGATAAGGGCTCAATTGGAGTCCAGAGTCCAGTTCTTGGCATCACACTTTAGGAAAGATGTGGACAAACTGGAGGAAGTCCAACGGAAGGCAATAAAAATGATTAAAGGTCTAGAAAATATGACCTACATGGAAATATTGAAATAATTGTTTTTGTTTACTCAGGAGAAGTAAACACTGAGCGGGGACATGATAACAGTCTTCAAGCACATAAAAGTTTGTTATAAAGAGGAGGAGGATAAATTGTTCTCTTATCCACTGAGGGACAGGATAAGATTGTAGCAAGGGAGAGTTAGGTTAGACATTAGGAAAAACTTCCTAACTGTAAGCATAGTTAAGTATTGGAACGAATTGCCTAGGGGGTTGTGGAATCTCCATCATTGGAGGTTTTTAAGAACAGGTTAGACAAATACCTGTCAGGTATGGTCTAGATAATACTTAGTTCTGCCTTGAGTGTGGAGGACTGGATTAGATGACCTCTTAAGGTCCCTTCCAGTCCTACAAGTTCTAGGATTCTATAAACTACATGTTGATGATCTGGGACAGCGTGTTTAATTTCTCTGAATATTTGCTGCCTATTGCTGAATTCAATCTACTGTCTTAAAGCTGAAAATAGTGAAAATAAATTAAAAGGGAGACAATTAAAACAAAATCTATATTCTGAAATAAAGATGAAATGAAAATTACGACTAGAACAGAAATACAGGAGTATAAACTATTTGGACATTGTGTGTATTATCTTCAAACTAAGTGCAGGAGCAACCAAAATGTATGCATAATGCTGGAAATTATATATTTCAAATCAAGTCTTTGGAGACAAATGCTGATCTTCAATACATGGCATGCTTCTAAGGATATATTATAATATTAGTTGCTGTGCTTCTGAACACATACGCAGTGATCGGGTGTTTAAAATACGTGATGATGATGGAATTCTAAACAATCATTCAAATAAATGGAAATTGCATTTCAAGAAATACTCTAGTTTTATAAGCGATACTGAAGTTTCTCATCTCTTAGCAGTAAAAAAGGTCAGGCTGAAGAAGAAATTTAAACACGAGAGCAATTTGGGAAACAAAGGTTTTCTTATTCCATTAAATTACTACTGTAAAAAGCAGCTGTTGAAAATGGAAGGCTTTCAGCCTCACAGTTCTGCCTCAGAAAGAAAAGATTTACACACACACCCCACTGCTCTAAAAAATCTCATCTGTACTTGGACATATGTCACAATGTAACAACATATGTACTGTATGCTAGCACCTTAACAGGAAAGTAATTCTATGACTGCTCAGTTACTTATACTTCAGCTGTGGATACGCTCAAAATAAAATACAAATCCCCTACAATAAGGTCTTATTTTTTTTACACTGGTGCTTAAATTGCACAAATGCTAGTTCAAACCACTATTCCACTACAGAGTCCTAATTCATTAAAAAGAGGCAAGTTGCTCAACATGCACCAGTTTGTTTTGGTCACAAGTTTTCCCCTCACATAATAAAAACGCCAGCACAGAAATCAATGGTATGACCAGCATGCACAGTACATGAGCTTAAAGGTAGATAAAAAACATGAGTTATTTAAAACACTTAATTATTACTGTAAATGGGGTGGAGGTGTTAGCTTTTGCAGAATTTTATCTTTCTTATTTGAGGCATTTTGAAGGCATCTGTCCCTCTACGGTATTTCTAAGGCACCTGTAACCTCTGCTTCCATGCAGCGAACAACAACCCAAAGTAAACTCTATTTCAAGACATCCCTAAAAGAAAAAGCAAAATGATGCCACAAGGGGGCCACATCTCACGTTCTTAGTTCTTTCTTCACTATTCCACCCTGCACTGTTCCTTTCAATGATTTATTTACAAAGTATTATAAAAGATCATTTCACAGAAATTATAGTTTTTGAATGACAGAATAGGAAAACAGGCAGAAGAAAGTTATATAATGACTGTCAAATAGCACAAGAGAAGCACTGATCTCAAACAATTAGCAGTAAGATAATTACACAGAATTAAAATGATTTTTAAGGAATTCTTAGGTAATGTAAAAAAAGGAAAGAGAAGAATCATAAATCAAATACAAAAGCTCTAGTAGATCATCTAGTACATCCCTTTGTCCAGTGCTGGATTGTTCCCTGGGGTTTTCCCCTGTTGTTCTCTAGGGCTTTGCTCTATATATTTCTAACATTAATAAAGGTGGCTTCCAACATTAACCTTAACAGCTAATGCAGCTAATTTTGCAAAGCACAATCAAATGAAAGGTTTGAGATTTGAGAGTACCATGGGTTTTGGGTTTTTTTGTTTGGTTGGTTTGGTTTGGTTTTTTTGCTTCTCATGCCACTAGTGTACGGGTCAGGTTACCCTTAAAGCTAATTGGGATGCTGCCTTGGAAAAGAGTTTGCCTACCTACTGATGTTACAGGAGAAATAATGGCCCAGAATGAAGTAGTGGGTGAAAATACTATTCCTGTTTACTGCCCTAAGGATACAAATGTATGTTTCATAGCACTGAAAATAGGTGGATTGTGAGATATCGGACCTTAGAACTATCTTTGATCCACTGAAATGCCAGAGTTTTTTGGTATTAGCCTAGAGCAGAACAATCCATGTTTTGGACCTCCAAGTAGATTCTGAATGCATGGTATACAAGAGAGAAAAAAACCCCCAATGTTTACCATTTTCCTTTGACTTAGTCTCTTGTTACAGAAGCAGTAACACTTTTGGTAGCACCAAGAAACTGGTATCATGGTGTTATTATGAATATGGTTACTTTATTTTGATTAGCATTGTATTAAGAAAACTAATATCTCTTGAAGATTTCACAGAAAGAGAAAATCTGTATTGTAACCTTCAGTTAACAAAACAACACTCACAACTACAGTCGGCTGGCAGACAGTCCTTCCATTTGGCGAATGAAGGCCTGCTGTAAGCCTCTGTTCTAGACTCACCCAACCAGAGAATGAAAAACAGATGTCCCAACTACAGGGCACATCACATCCCCTTCTTCAGGGCTTGTTTATTTTCAAAAGCATACTCAAAACCAGAACAAATCAACTCAAACTATTGGGTAATTCCTTTTATAACCATGACCAATCAGCCATGTATCAGACAATGATCCAGTATTTCCTTATATAGAGAGCATCGTTACACCTTGTCACACCTACCCTAAATACTGTTCAACTAGCCATAGTTAAGAGACCTCATGATTTGCCTCTAGTGTACCACACAGGACACCACTCACACTGAGAACTCATGCCTTTCCATGGCTACTCTTGGAGGTCAACTTTTCAGAAAGAAGGACATCCCTTCCTAGCAAGTAAACCAAGGTTCAGGTCCATATGCTCTACCCATCTGCAGTCTAAATGTTTGGGCCATTTATCTACTGTTTTTATAACCAGTGCATTTCTGGGAGACCAGGTCATAGAATCATAGAATATCAGGGTTGCAAGGGACCTCAGGAGGTTATCTAGTCCAACCTCCTGCTCAGAGCAGGTCCAATTCCCAGACAGATTTTTGCCCCAGATCTCTAAATCGCCCCCTCAAGGGTTGAACTCACAACCCTGGGTTTAGCAGGCCAATGCTCAAACCACTGAGCCATCCCTCCCCTAAAAGTTGGGATATACAGAAGAGAAAATTTTAGAAGTACCTCTAAGCACCAGTGATTTATAACATTAGAGGAACTCAATATAACCCTACACTTCCCATTTGAAATTGTATCAACACAGACCCTGTGCACACTGACTTGTGCAGAAATAACCAACCACAGCAGCTCACTGAACACAAAATTAGACTCAAAAAAGAGAGAAGGTGGAAAAGAAGTCAAGCATGGGGTCAGAGAAAGAGGGTGTGACTGCCTCCCTGAGTCCTTTACGGTGATCACGGCAAATGAGTGGCTAATCATGTGGACCGTCCATATGCCCATTTGCCGTGGAGACCACCATTCAGGAGGTCATGTCACCAAATCTGTTGCTCTTTTCTCTTCCTTCTAGTTCCCCACTGCAGCCAAGGAGAAGGCTGGAATTCAGGTCTAAATGTTGATGGACTGTTATAGGGCCTGGAAGTCACAGCACTGCCATGACTTCCTCTCCTTTGCCTGCCCACCCTTTCTTTAGCTGCAGGGATAAAAGAATTCTTCCTCCTGAGCTAAACTCAGTTGCAGACAGACAGACCAAACTGTTAGGCTCAAATTCAGGGGCATGAATTGGGTAGGATTTATTTTCTGATCATTAGATTGCCAGTTTTCTTTGTTTTAACCAGGGCAACATTGCATGAACAACTAATCTGCGACTGACTCATGTGAGTTCCTTTAATTTAAAAAAACAAAACAAAAAGAAATTTCCATATCTGAGCAGCAAACTTTAAGAACAGTTCAAGGAAAATGTAGTTTCTTGCAAAGACTGACATTTCAGCCCACTTGTTTTATTGCAGAAGACCTCTGGAGTCTTACACAAGTTTACGTTTGCTCTCAGGTAAATGTCAATGAATGCAGGCATCTCATGTTAGGCAAAGTGTAGTACAGGAAATGATGAAGTGTGAAGATAACCAAAGCCACATAGTCTATGAAATCATATGCTTATTAAAGGAAGCATACAGAACATAAGCTAACTAGAAAGCCATTTTAAATGCCTGCAAGATCAAACCATTAGAGATCTGCAAAGCAGGGAGCAAGTCTTGTGGCAAGTGCATCTAGGGACAAGAGACTGCTGATATAATTTTTCTTGAGGCAACCCACAGGAGTATGTGAATAGAAGCAGATGAAATACCATGTGTGGAAAAAGTGAAGCTAGCTCTTGAAGGGATGACGCTGATAGCTTCCATGGACAACTAGCCAAAGAGCAAAGATACACATAGACCAAATACTGAAACAATGACCTAATGGCTATAGCTGATGTGATCACCAAAAGTAAGGTGCTGCCAAAGAATCAGGGATTGCAATTTGTTTCACAAGTTTAAAAATGACAACTCTCACCTAAATAGGGGAAATACACTTAGTCGGAGGCCTGTAATCTAACCCACACGAACAAGTTAGGCCAATTCAAGAGTTATGACTGGTAGACTGCAACCTCACTTTCTCACGTTCTTTGATCAGGAATGAACTAGGTAAGAAAGTTGACATTTACAGCAGTATAATTGGGCACCTCAATGCGATGAACAGGGCAGTTCACACAGCTATTGTTTCAGGATCTTTGAAAAATCAGGACTCAAAAAAGGTATTAGGTTGCTGATCCTGGTCATAAACATGCCTTGCAGAAGAAAGATGGAGAAGCTAGCTGTAATCTTTGTCAATATAGACTGATTTATGCCTCCCAATTTCATGAGTATACTTATTTCATTTTAGCTTTTCTGAGATTTTCACCCTCAGGATACTCAAGAAAATAATAAGTGAATGAATTGTGACTGATACCACATGCCTGGAAAGGTATAAAGCATTGATGAAGAACTTAACTATGCAATACCAAAGTCAAAGAGAATGCTGGTGTCAATAAGGAATATTGTACCATGAATGTACAGATTTTCCTGACAACAGCTAACCAGCTCGTGGCTGGCAGCATGGAGATCACTAGCACTTGTCTTTGTTATCATAGCTAATGTAACTGTGGATGCTTTTCTGAGGGCTTGTCTAAAGTAGGGAAAGTTTTACCGGTTGTATTACTACAATTATACCAGTATTACTCCCTGTATGAACATTTTGTTACTGGAAAAATAATGGCTTTTTTGGTTAGGCTTAAATACTTCCAAAGAGACATAAGCTAAATGGAAAAGGAATTATCCCAGTATAACCATATCAATTTAAATTCACACGTTAGCTTATGCAGATATAACTTTCTTGTGCAGTCAAGGCCTTAGTAATATAAATATTTTTTTAAAAAAATTATTAAACTTTTTTCCCTAATAATATTCCATGGCAGAGAATTCCACTAGTTAATTACATGTTAGACTGAAAATAATTTTGCTTTATCCATTTTCCCCACAGCTTCCTTCCTAGTTATCCAGTTTATACTTGCCCATAGGGTACATTCAGAAATCATTTATGGACATCCAAGGTTAAATCCAAGTAGGGCAAACTCCATGCTTGTCACAAACTAAAAACAAAAAGCAACCTCTTATACACTGGGACTGCTATTCAAAAGTTCGTCTTTTTGTCACGACTAATGAGGAACAAACAAATAGAGAATGTGCCTTGATAACAAGCAGCCACAAAGCATACTGAGTGAACATCCCTTAAAGAGCATGTTCTAGGAGGACTATAGATGTAGAACTTACACTTCAAACAAGGCCAAATATAATAAAGGAAATATGCAAAATAAAAGTGGAATTTCACAGAAAATTCATAATTTAAATTTAGCTAATAGGGTTTGGTAGTAAGGCACAAAATATAGAGGGATCTTACAAACTGTTTTCGTTGGGACCAAGAAAGGTACTTAAGAAAGCCCTGCCCCGCACCCCTCCGGAAAGATAAAAGTTTTGCCAATGCAAGTAGCAGAGTGAAGCGGCTTTGTTGGCTGGAGTGCTCTCCTGCCGACAAAGCTAACGCCACTTGTGGGGCTAGAAGAATTTTGCTGGCAAAAGTACAGACAAAATACTGACAGAGAAAGTTCACACAGGCTGACTTTTAGTGACAAGGCTGTGTTGGTTCAGCCTTGTTGCTAAAAGCTGCATACTACAGAAAAGCCCTTAGTGAAGAACTATGACAGTAGGCCATATACATTATGAGTTCTCTTTATGCAGGGATTCTCAAACTGGAGGCTGGGACCCCTTAGGGGGTTGTGAGGTCATTACATAGGGGGCTGCAAGCTGTCAACTTCCACCCTAAACCCCGCTTGCCTCCAGCATTTATAATGATGTTAAATATATTAAAAAGTTTGTTTAACTTATATGCGGGGGTTGCACTCAGATGCTTGCAATGTGAATGGGGTCGCCAGTAAAAAAGTTTGAGACCCACTGTCTTTATGGAACCCACTGAGGTTCCTCCTCTTTTCTGTGGGAATAGTTGGTTGCATCACTCTGATGTTAACCTAATCAGCTGATTTAAAATCACTTAAAAGTGGTCCATTCCAGCACTGTGATCTTGGGGGTGTTAACTAACTGTAAAGGCAGTTTTCTCACACAACTGCTTGGGTGAACACATCTCCTGTTTATTGATTCCAGCTTTTGTTCTACAAAAGTCAGTTTTGAGAAAACCTCAAACCCTTTTACAAATCTTTTGAGCTGAAGTGGCTTTACATGGAACATGATGAACACTGACCAATGAAAACTCATTCCCTGGCTTTTCTTGGTTTCAAATAGATTTTCAAACTCAATAAACTATATAAAAGAACGTTTAATAATATACATACATACTCCAGAAAAATCACACAATAACCAATTTTCAGCTGGTTAACTTTGAATTTCTTCCCGTGTGCTCTTGTTCTTGCCTTATGGAAAAGGCCAAACAGGAGTTCATAAATGACCATCTCTCAAATATGAATGATTAATTATCATTATTGACTATTGATACTGCGACAATGCCTAGAGGCCTCAAGCAGGTTGGGGCCACATTGTGCAAGACACTGTACAAACACATGGCAAATGACAGTCCCTGCCCCAAAGAGCTTACAGTCTAAAATGTTATTTGCCTGACACAGGGAATTCCATGGGGAAGACAAGGGAACAAGGGAATGTGAACCTCTCCTATACAAGCCCTGCAAGAAATACTGAGCTTGGGGCTCTCTAACTTTTACTTTCAACATCCCTTCGTGCTGTGGAACCTCTCATAATAGGGAAGTACCATGGGCAGCTGCTGAATGGAGAGCCCTTGGCAGCAGGGCTGCATTAGAGCGTCAACGCCCAGCAGATACAGGAGGAGGCCCCAGAAACAATGTAAAGATGGACAGGCCTGTACCTTCAACATATCCTCCAAGATCATGTGGACTGTGGAAAATCCATAGGTTCTGAGAGAGGATCTTCCTGATGGTCCCATAGTTAGGGGCAAACCTCATCCCCATCTGCAGAACAATCTGAGAAAATCTATTGCGGGAAAAACTTTGGAGTTTTCCTCCCTCCTACCACTTCTCAGGTGTTTTCCCCTCGGGAGGGGTAATCTGGGACAATACCAATAGTGTTTCTTATTAGCAGTGGAATCACCGCTGTAAAAATTTCATAATTCTACAATGTGTATGGGACAAACAGGTTTAAAAGAAGATCCTCTCTCCCATAAACTGTTGCATAGTGAATAGGCAAAGACATAATGTTAAATCAGTCCCTCAGCAATCACGTTTAACAGTAAACATTTAATACTAAAAAGCAATGTGAGATCTGATAATCACATGTTTTTTAAAGTTACAGACATAAGTGCTATTCATATCTGACATTTAAATTCACACTGTTCTCCATCCTGAAAGAAAGGCAGAAATACAAAACACAAATGTGTCTTTTTATTCAATATACATATTTTTTGTATGAAAACCAGACCTGAAGCAAAGCTACTATTTTTTTCTTTTAAATATTATTGCTCAGTTACCTTTGTGTCAAGATTTTTTTTTAAGACACCACTCAGAAGCAGTCAGTGATAGTATAAATAAAATCATACAAGCATGGAGGGCTAGGTAACGTTGCTAACAGAAAAACAAACAAACTCAGTGGGGCCCTAACACATACATGCCATAGCAAGCTCCTATAAATCACACTCACAAGATATCAGGATTTCAAAGGTACATTGCAAGCTGTTTCACAGAGACTTGTTGATTCAAGCTCCAGTTCCTATTAAACTGGCTATCGTATCCTGATCCCGTCTGAAAAGGGTATCTTGTTGGTGTTACTGTTCCTTCAGAGAACTAATTCATTGCTGGCTTAATCAAAAAATAATCATTCCATTTTATGTCTTGGATACATTTTATTTGATTATGTATTTCGATGACATGCCATAAATATTTGTTTAATCAGAAATCTTCCAATCTAGCCTGAACATGACATGATTCAAGTTCAGATAACACCCTCCTATATCATGTATAAATGCAGACACGCACGCAAACGTAATTGATTTTTTTTTTAAGTGGGCAGCCCACCCAAATGCCCCCACAGCATATCTAACAAAACAAGGACGTTTCCAGTTCAGCAGACTAATGTGTTGTGAGTTGGATTTACTGGTGGACAGGCAAGAGAAAAGATGCCTTCAAGGCAAGAAACAATGACATCCTTTGCATACATCTGTATCTTTCCTATTCAGTATTTGTGTGCGTTAACCCGTCCGCATACATAGCGTGATTAATCAGCTTTGCAGAAGAAGTTCCTGATGTTTGGAGAGAATTAATTCATGCCAGTCCATGTATATACCATAATGCAGCTTGGAAGCTACTGTTCCTTCCCACCACACACACACAGAGACTCTTTCAAGGGTCTACTCCTTATGGCCCCATTGCACCAATCTATTTGGTGTTTGTGGAGAGAGACCTAATGCATGGATGTTCTGTCTAGACCACCCCTACACAGTTAAGAACATAAGAATGGCCATACTGGGTCAGACCAAAGGTCCATCCATCCCAGTATCCTGTCTACAGGGCCGGCTCCAGGCACCAGCATTCCAAGCTAGTGCTTGGGGCAGCAATCTGCAAGGGGCAGCAGTCCGTGTGTTTTTTGCCCCCAAGCAGCGCGCCGAATTGCCGCCTGGGACAGTGGGGGCAGTCCGTGTGCCCTTAGGGCAGAACACGCGTTTCCGCAGTGGTGGCAATTCGGCTGCAGCTTCTATGTTTAGCGGTCCGCGGTGGCTTCAGCTAAACATAGAAGCTGCTGCCGAATTGCTGCCGCCACGGAAACGTGCCTGCCGCCCTAAGGGCACACGGACTGCCCCCGCTCCGGCGGCAATTTGGTGCGCTGCTTGGGGCAGTGAAAACTGTAGAGCCGGCCCTGCCTGTCTACCAACAGTGGCCAATGCTAGGTGCCCCAGAGGGAGTGAACTTAACAAGTAATGATCAAGTGATCTCTCTCCTGGAATCCATCTCCACTCAAGAATTTTAAACAAACAGAGGCTAGGGACACCATTCCTTACCCATCCTGGCTAATAGCCATTAATGGACTTAATCTCCATGAATTTATCTAGTTCTCTTTTAAACCCTCTTATAGTCCCAGCCTTCACAAACTCCCCAGGAAGAGGTTCCACAGGTTGACTGTGTGCTGTGTGAAGAAGAACATCCTTTTATTTGTTTGAAACCTGCTGCCCATTAATTTCATTTGGTGGCCCCTAGTTCTTATATTATGGGAACAAGTAAATAACTTTTTCTTATTCACTTTCTCCATACCACTCATGATTTTATATACCTCTATAATATCCCCCCTTAGTTTCCTCTTTTCCAAGTTGAAAAGTCCTAGCCTCTTTAATCTCTCCTCTTATGAGACCTGTTCCAAACCCCTAATCATTTTAGTTGCCCTTCTCTGAACTTTTTTTAATGCCAGTATATCTTTTTTGAGATGAGAGACCACATCTGCATGCAGTATTCAAGATGTGGGCGCACCATGGATTATATAAGGACAATAAGATATTCTCCATCTTATTCTCTATCCCTTTTTTAATGATTCTTAACATCCTGTTTGCTTTTTTGACAGCCGCTGCACACTGCATGAACATCTTCACAGAACTATCCACATTTAAGTGATCTGGAAGACCTTTGCACAGGTGTGAATTTCACCATTTGCTACAAACATGAACAATCCAAAACAAATACAAGGATTATCTCTTAAAACAACACAGTGTATATAAGAATAATTTTTCAGGTTTCCAGTTAACTTTGTGCAAACAGATTTCAGATGAGTGGGAAAGAAAATTGCTTTTTAATAGCCCCTTTACACTAGCCTGGATTGATTACTCCAATGTGGAAATCAGTTTTATGCTAACTTTTATATCGGCTCAGAAGGATTAGATTTTTTATCGGTCATCTGTCAATTTCACCATACACACACAAACCAAAGAAAAAATATTTCCATCCATAATTGAAATTAACACATAGGTAAAGTGAGAAAAATGCAGCTTGGGAACTGATTAGAGTTTGATTTAAGGATATTTAATTTTTATATTTTGACATGTGATGCTGACAGTTTGTGGATATAAAGCTTTAGCTTTTTGAATCTCAAAGCCTATTGTCATTAAATAATTATTGTCTGACACACACACTCCTTTGCCCCTACCATAATTTCCTGCAACTGTGAAAATTTAAATAGGGTAAAATTGAAAAAAAGCTTAAAAATAAACATTGATATTAGCCTCAAAATTATACAGTAACTCCTCACTTTAAGTAGTCCCAGTTAACGTTGTTTCATTGTTACATTGCTGATCAATTAGGGAACATGCTCATTTAAAGTTGTGCAATGCTCCACTCTTAACATTCTTTGGCTCCCTGCTTTCTCTACTAGTGGCAGCCTCCCTATGTTCCCCCTTCCCCACCACGCCTCCCGCCCGCCGGCAGACCCTGCGGATCAGCACCTTCCCCCTCCTCCCCCTGCCTGCCCACGGCAATCAGTTGGCTTGTGGCGTTTTGGGGGCAGGAGGGAGGGGGGAGGAGCAAAGACTTGGTGTGCAGGCTCCCCCTCCCTTCCATGCCTCCCGAACGCTGGAAGCCAGCTGATTGTCCTGGGCAGGAGGCAGGGAGAGGGAGGGGGAGCCTGCACACCAAGTCTTTGCTCCTCCCCCTTCCCTCCTGCCCCCTAAACACCGCAAGCCAGCTGATTGGCCCAGGCAGGAGGGAGGGGGGAGGAGCGAGGACTCAGCGTGCAGGCTCCCCCTCTCTCCCCTGCCTCCTGCCAGCAGCAATCAGCTTGCTTGCCGCATTTAGAAGGGAGGGAAAGGAGGGGGGAGGAGAGAGAATGCACGTGGGAAGTAAAGGGGGAAGAGGTAGAGGGGAGAAGAGGCAGGTCAAGGATGGGGGGATTGGGGGAAGGTGGGGTGGGCGGGCTGAGCCCATCCTCCCTGCCCCTGGTGCTTGCAGAGTAGGGGAAGCTGCCGCTGCTGTGCAATGTGTTTCTCCTAGCCTACAGCACCTTCAGCCTCCTTGCCTGCCTCATCTCCAGTGCCAGTGGGCTGTGTCTGTGTAGGGTAAGGCAGGGGCACCTCCCAACTATAGTACTGTACTGTATGTACAGTATGTTTGTAAACACACAGCACCTACACACCACTCCCCCCCCCAGCGTAGTATTAAATTGCTTGTTTAAAATTGTTTATAATGTATATAATGTCTTTTGTCTGGCAAAACAATTTTCCCTGGAACCTAACCCCTGCTATTTACATTAAATCTTATGGGAAAATTGGATTCACTTAACATTGTTTCACTTAAAGTCGCATTTTTCAGGAACATAACTACAACGTTAAGTGAGGAGTTACTGTACGTCTAAAAACTGAATTTCATCAAGACTCATTTACAGTGTATATATATGAAGGGCTTAATCTCAACATCAATACATGAAACTCGTGTTAGTGTTACCATGGGTTACATGTGAGCACAAATAGCATGCCAGAATACCAATAAATTGGTTTTAATAAGGACATAATTTCACAGCTAAATCAATATTGCCTTTAAGCATGCAGCTTAAAACTCACCAAGTTCCCAGTACATACTGTAACTTTGTACTGCAATGACATATTATAAACATTGCTTTTATGTATAGTTATTTTTAGTCAATGAATATTCTATAGCAAAACTATTTAAAAATTTATATTAGCAGTAATTAATGAATATACCCTAAATAATTAAGGTCACTCATGAACTTCAAAAGCAGAGGAGAACGGAGCATTAAAGGGAGCTTAATCTAAAGCACCACACTTTCTATATCGAAAGAATTTTGGTCAGAATGTTTTTGAATCAACAATATGCCATCACCACTTGCTTTCTGTGCTTTCAGATTATGAGGAGGTCTAACCTAAGGATTCCTGTCATTCATGCAAAACAAGAAACCACAGGATAGATTAAAAAATAATGACAATCACCTCAAATACTGACGAGTGATAGAATTGCATTAAATAAAAGTAAATGATTACACTGGGTACATTCTTTGCTGAATGTCTAACATGGATAAAGAATACAGACGTATTCAAGTAAGAAAGTGGCAAGACTAACTCACTTTTATTACTGAATTTCTTGTTAAAATCTCTTTTTAAGAAACACTGTATGTACCTCATATCACTCAGGTCAAATAGAACTTTCTGAAGTCCATATAAAAGTAGTCTCTAACTGAAAAAATTTACTTTAAAACCAAAACAAACCCGGCTTACTACTACTAGGTTTTTCTTTATTTAGATCCTGATCAAAATTATGTAAAATCAGCATTCTTCTTTCTCTTCTTTTTAAGCTTAGTGAAAGGAAAATCTTCCTTCAAGTCCTAGTCATTTTAGTGTGAAGACAGTATGATCAATGCAGCATGCCACTGACATTAAAGGTGACTATTTTCCACATCTACCTGATAAAGAATACTCCTTTGGTTAAGCACCAGATAAATATGAATCAATGCTCAAATGTGCTGTCCAGAGGCCTGGCTGATAGCTACTGAAGCAGAATTAAGCTATGTAAAGTTCTTGACACTGTCAGTATATAACCTATAAATACTATTTTCCAAATGGGCACAGGGCCCTTCAGTGATAAAGATAAGATTTGAAAATGCAGCGTATCTGCAGGCTATAGGACTAGTCAGAGGACAGTACAGAAGATGCTGGGAAGGTCTTGGTGAGAAGCTCAATTTCTTTATCCCCATCTGCCAACAGAGCCTGCTTCTTTCAATCTTGCTTACAGGCTCCCTATTTTTTTTATCAGCTTTAGGCTAGAATGTGTCTAAGTAAATGTGAAGCACTCTCTTAACAGTTCCTGGCTTCTGAAAACAGAAAGCATTCTCTATGTTCTCCCCACTTCAACCCCAAAACCTCCAGACTGCTGTGAGGAGAGAAGGTGTCCCATAGTCTACCCACCCCGTTGACTTCTGCAGTATGTGTGTATCTCTGCTTCTCCAGAACTCTCTCTATCTTCTGTTTGCTATAAGGGGGAGAGAAGTCTTTACATCCCCTCTTCATTTTGTGTTCTCATACCCTCTACATAGGTCCAGTCTTGCTTCAGTTGTGGTTCATAGTTTTCCCACGACAGGAGTTGGGTGAATTTAGCTGATTCTTGACAATTTACACTGTTTCTCACAAGGCTCTGAATAGAAGCTTGGCAAAGCTCTAAGCAGCAAGGACTGTCTCTTGGCAGAGTCAAACACACCAGTCCACTGCTTTACATTGGGTTCATTTTCACAAGGTTATTTTTCCAGCCACAGGGACTGGAACCTTTTAATAAAGAGCTTAAATTTTGCAGTAGATGGATCTGCCCCTTCACTTACTCAGGACAATTTCTGCAGTGACAATAACAAATAGGCAACTGGATTTTTCAAGCCCTGTAATAAGAGGTAAAGATAGCAAAGGAAAATAGTGATGGCTCAATCCAAAACCCACTAAAGTTAACTAAAAGACTCCCATTGACTTCAATGGGCATTAGATCAGGCCCTGATTGAATTAAAAATGTGTTAAAATGCTTCAAGAATATTTAAGCAGAGGTTCAAGTGGTATCTTTCAACAGCAGAATTCCACACGCTACTGGACCAATGGGCAGCAGTGACTTGATTAAACAAATACATCATCATCATAGGCAATCCATGGGTTTCTATACCTTGTCTAAGTCATCCTGCTCTAGCAAGCATTGAAATAGGAGCTCATATCTGATAACATTCAGCAGCACTCAGAAATCTTAGATTTTTCACACTCACAAAGGTGAGTGAGGGGACATACTCCATCAATTTCTACTTAATTAAGCATTTCATATATATGCTGTTGAATATTAGTAGTGGTTTACTATATGTTATTTAACACATTAACTATCAACATAGTAAATTCTAGTGAAAACACAAGATACAAGTTTGCTGACAACAAGCAACAAACATTCATGTCATGTCTATGCTGCAATTTATAGTTGTGTTAATTAACATATGGTAAAATGTGACTAAAAATTCAAGGGTAAATATACCCAGGCTTGTGACTGTATAACCTTTCAAATGCGAATGGAGTATATGCCAAAGCTAAGGTGTCTTTCTGAGTCTGCAGACAGGCGACTCTAGGGACTCTGCAGTTCCCAAGGTGCAGCAGAGTCTTGTCAGTTTTCAATGCTGTAATCCAGAATTCTGTAATCAGTAACATTAGTGACAAGGATGAGGTCAACATAATGTTGTGGTAGTGTGGCAAAGCTGCGAGCAGCAGCAGAGGCAGACACAGGAGCAAAAATAAGGCTGGGAAAAGAGTAGAATTGTACAGACCTTCTACCCCCACAGCAGCCAAGGAGCTCTGTAGGAGACAGAAGAAATAGAAAATCCTCCTCTCTCTCAGCAGTAAATGGCATTGAGCTTCATATTTCAACACTGACTATCCAAAGGCTGATACAAATGAGAAGCAGCATCTGCAGCCAGCACACTCCCTGCTTTGAGCAGTTGGATATAGCTGGCCTTCTCACCAGGGCATGTCTACCGAAGGTCCACACTCGTCTTACACATTTATCTCTAGTTAAGAGGTTTAGTCCTCCAAGTTTGGTAAATTTTTCAAATTCTGATCATATAATACACAAACAAACAAACAGTGCTACACACACATCAACAGATAGTACTTTTACAGCATTACAGCCACAACCTCTGCCCCCTCAAAACTAGAAAAGACGAAACAGAGGTGCAGCAGCACTAGGGTTTTAATCTGCTTGGAAGAATACAAAACAATATAGTTATAGAGATTTTTTTCTGCTACAGTTCTACTTTACACCTGTTATACAGTCTTAGGTGTTATTGCCATATCATCTCTCTTATGATGTAGTCTTTCAGTAATATAAGGACAAAATTGTAAATACGAACATCAGACTATAGATGTATATTAAATTAAGTTAAAAAACATGCACAGAAAGAAAAAAACATTGTTTTGTTTTAGTCCTTCAATCCCACGATTATTTTTGTGTGAGTATTCCTATGCATTCTGATATCTTCTATCTGGAATATTTTTCAATTTAGTCATTTCATTGTAAAGCCAAGTTTTGTAAACAAGAATTAACTAAAAGTTATCCCAGAAATTCCAGGCACATGCATCTGACTATATATTTTTTACAGACTGCAACAACATCTTCACAACGATGATATTTAAAAGATCTCCTGTAATTGAATCTTTAAAGCTTTTTTCTACAGCACCACACCTAAACTACTCTATATCCCTCCAAGCACCAAAATTTATTCATTTGTTCTACTGATGTTGAAAAATCAAAAAGCAGGTAATTATCAAACATGAAATGCAGTCTTACCTGGATCCAATATTCAGATGTACAAAACTTTGGCCATACTTCATAGTGTAAGCAACACACAATCATTTTACTTAGAAATATTATGCCCGCTGTGTTTCAATAATTAGGCATCCAAAGAGATATACTATGATTTGTTTGTCAAATAATTTCTCACATTAGTATTTCTCAGGAGTAAGTGTGTTCTGATATCCAGCTAAAGTTTCCATTGCAAGCGAAAAATCAGTTAATTCAAAGAAACCTTTAAATTCCCTCCAAGTTAGTAATTAAAGACATTGTTTTTGCAAGCTGTCTTCTTGCAAATACTGTGTTTCACAAAAATTCTGATGTACACATAGAGAACAGCTTTTAAATCCAGCAAAATACTTTCTGGCTTCTTGTAGACCCATACTATCCTGCATTTACTCCAAAATGGCAGCCTGATCTCTCCTCGTTGCTATGGTCACATCATACGTCAGACCTGCACTTTTTTTTTCAGACCTATTTGTTTATGACAGGCCTAGGTGCTTCCTATTATGGTGTCTGCATCAGCACAGCATGCCATTCGCCAGTAATAAGAGCCAGCGGCAGCCACTGAGGTGATCAGCATGCAGCAGAGGACAGAGATGCTGAGGAATCTGAGCATGCTCACTGTAAAACTGCATAGAATGGCTGTTTCAAGAACGGTTAAACAGCATACAAATAATGAATCCTTGATTTTGCTGGGAACAGTGCTCTCAAACACTATTTTCTGTGGCAGCAGATATTTAATACAGGGGAGCTAAAAGGCAAAAGTGAGAATCCTGGTGGATGACATCTTTAGAGAACAAAATAGACATGGAACTTGAGAAGATCTAAAATACTTATCTGTCCTCCCAACTTCTGAAAAGCTGGTAGGGAGCTGCTATCGCAAGAGCACAGCATACACTATCCGTATGAATTCTTTCATGACTAAGTATTGAATGAAATTCCAGCATTAGAATGGATTATTTTCCTTCCAGTTACAAAAGTGAGCATGCTTTGGTTTTTCTATACACATTCAGAGGGAGACACGACTCAGACTGAAGGTATGACAACTTTCAGACCCTCCACCCACCACTGTGGCCAAACCCTCTCAAACACGTTTCCATAGCTTAGGATAAAACAGACCATTGCCAAATGACCACACCTGCTCAGAGGAGGCAAGGGATAAGCCCATACTGATATATTTGGGCCCATTCACCATACATTTGGAAATAACACGAACATCATTTGAGTGCTAATTCCAATTTCTGGATAACTTCAGCTATATATATGTTTAATACTGTCAGATGCTTTTACATTGCTGATCATGCAAAATACATGAGAGTTCTAATCTCAAGTGCAATCCTGGAGTCAGCAAGAGTTACAAAGTGGTCACCATCCTGATAAAGCAAGGTTAGAGAAGTACAAACCAAAACCCGTTTTCCACAGATCTTTATTATAAACATATTTTCAAAATATTTTAACATTATTTGTATTTATTATTATTTAAGATTGTGATAGTGTTTAATACAGGGATAGGCAACCTATGGCACGCGTGCCAAAGGCAGCACACAAGCTGATTTTCAGTGGCACTCACACCGCCTGGGTCCTGGCCACCAGTCCGGGGGGCTCTGCATTTTAATTTAATTTTAAATGAAGGTTCTTAAACATTTTAAAGACCTTATTTACTTTACATACAACAACAGTTTAATTATATATTATACACTTATAGAGGAGATCTTCTAAAAAGGTTAAAATGTATTACTGGCACACGAAACCTTAAATTACAGTGAATAAATGAAGACTCGGCACACCACTGCTGAAAGTTTATATTAGACCAGGGATGGTCTAATATAAACTAGGTACTTGCTGAGCACAGAAGACACATTATCTGCTATAAAGAGTGCACAATCTAAAAATACTATATTTTAGGATTTATTCCAGTATTTAATGTTTTTGTTTAACACTTTTGTTGGAAGATCCACAACTCCACTGCACCCAGAACCCTGATTCAATCTCTGTTCTTATTTCTTATCTCTCCTGCATCCTTTTTGTTCCACTAATGATGCATACCTCACTTTCTTCCACTCTCCTCTTTGTGACTTCTTCCTGGCTCTCCTTTTCAGGTTGGAACTCCTTCTCTATTCCTGTGCATCAAAGGTGAAATCCTGGCTCTCCTGAAATCAATGGGAAAACTCCCATTGATTTCACTACAGACAGAATTTCAATCCAAGTGTCTATCCTCTCTTCATTCAAATCAGCCCTGAAAACTAACTTTTTCCAGGAAGCTTACAACAATTGCTTCCCACATCAAAAAATGCTCTCATGAATCACATGCTTACTTTGCAAAATTCCTCTTAAATAGCAACATTCTCTGTGTCTTCCAGGAGACCCCTCTGTTGTCTGTATGTTTGGATTATAAACTCCTCAAGGTAAGATCTTAGTTTGAATTTTATACAGCACCAAGCGCACTATTAGAGTTTTATAAATTGTAAATAAAATTATAAAATATATAATAAATGGACCTACATTTCTAGCCTTTGTAATTAAGATAACTTTCTCAATATGAACTGATGCAGTTCTGTCTTCCAGAGCCTACAGACTGATATCATGAAACAGTGATTATAAGGGAGTCCTGACCGAACCCATTCATCTCAGTGAGGCAGTAAACAACTATTTGAAACCACATTATGACAACTGAAATGTCAACATTCTTAATTCGTTTAATGCTGACCACTTGAGAAGAAATTTCCAATTTATGTGCTTACCTTGTGTAGTTTGATTTATTAGACAGTTATGTTAACACACTAGTTAGGTAACACTGCCTTTAAAACTTCTGCTAAACTGGTTAACACCTAGTGGGGAGCATAGGTTACAAGGTCAGCTAATATGGCTTTAAATGTGTCAACCTGCATCTCAATGGGGTTTTTCAGCCACATTAAATTAACATGATTGAAAAACACCCTTTTTGCACATCAACGCCTACTGGTAGGTCTTGTCTAGGCTAGAGGCTTATCCCTATAGGGAAATTTACCAGCAGAACGATAGCAATATAATTATGCCACTATTACTCCATGTGTGTAAAAATCTGATTCTGGAAACAAGAATATCTTTTTTTCAGTTTAGTTTATGTCACTTTGAAAGTTTTGCTGGCAAAGTTTCCCATGGAGACAAACCCTAGGATATAAGGTGAGTTGTTAAAACATGTTGCCTAATGTGTTATTAGGTGTTTGAAATGCCTAGCCTAGACAAGACACGTTGCCTTAACACAGGCTAAACTGGTGAAGTGAAAGCCTATGGGAAGCCTAGCATGTTAAACTATATGCTGCCTGCTCTGCAGTAGACTTTTGGAATGGGACAGTTAGACTGGATCATGTTCTATTATCAAAATCCTTGTCTAGACAAGTGTGAGAGCTTTCTGGGGGAGGGACTGGCTAATTTACATTAGTGTGGTGCCTAGCAGACTGGGCCCCTGATCCTTGATTGGGGCTTCTAAGCACTGCTATTATACAAATAATAAATATGAAGTCTTGTATCTAAGGCCAGGTCTACACTGCAACTTTAAATCGGTTTAATGGCCGATATACCGATTTAACGCTGTATCCGTTCACACGACGTCGTCATTAATATCGAGTTAA
>NC_133774.1:38755190-38777859 GCF_003597395.2 Chelonoidis abingdonii
TATTAGTATCCTGGGGACCCAGCCTACCCCTTGATGCCATGGCTCATGAGAGCCATACATGGCAGCGTGGACAGTGGTCAGGAGCTGTTCCAACTACAGCTGAGCAAGTGCCGGATGGTGGTGAATGGCTTTGGCGTTTAAGGGTCGCTGGTGATCATTACTTACTCGCTCAGACCTCAGCCAAACTAATGTCCCGCTTGCTATTGCTGCTTGCTGTGTGCTCCACAATCTTTGTGAGACTAAGGGGAGACATTTATGGCTGGGTGAGGCTGAGGCAAATCACCTGGCCGCTGAGTACGAGCAGCCAGAGACCAGGGCGATTAGAAGAGACACCTGGAGGCGCTGCCATCAGAGAGCTTGAAACGAGTTTCAGCACGGCCAGGGTACGGTGTGACTCTGTTTTGCTTCCCCTTGATGAACCCTCCACACTTGATGGACTATTTCAGTGTAAGCAACCCACCCTCCCCCTTTCATTACAGGTGGCGAAGGAAATAAATTCTGTATCGTTAAAAATCATTTATTATTCATTAAAAGTAATTATGCATCTGTTAAAATCATGATTTTTCCTTACTAGATTTCCCTGTAAGCAACCACCCTCCCCTTTCGATGTATTCTGTATTACAAAGAACTATAAAAAAAGGCAGAGAAATTAGGAGGTGTCCCTGACTGCTGTGCTTTGGAAGAGGGGGAAGGGAAAGGCTACTAAGCACATTGCAGCGTAAATACAGCCTTTTCCTTGAATCTTGCAGGGGTGTGGAGGAGTAGGCGGTGCAGAAAGTCTCCCCATGCGTTCTTAACCGTTGGGTGAGGGAGATATGGGACGTTGGCTTGCAGGGAGGTTATACAGGGGCTGCAGTGGCACTCTTGCTACTTGTGCTGCTCTTCCTGAAGCTCCACCATGCGTTGGAGGATTTCAGTTTGAGAACGCAGCAGATCCAGCGTTGCTTCTCTCCAACGCGTGGTCTTCCTGCCTAGCCCTCTCAGATCGTTCCTGGCATCTTTCCTGTACTTTGCTACCAACATCCTTCATCATCTGTTTATCCCTCTCATTGCGTGTTACTTCAGTAATTTCTGTGAACATTTCATCTCGCGTCTTCTTCTTCCTCCGCCGTATCACAGCACGCCCTCGTGATGGCATAGGGACTTCAGAGAAATGTGCAGCTGCATGGGAAGGCAAACGAGGTGATAAGTATGTGGAAGATACCTTTTACAGAGCGAATGACAGTACTCTTCACATAGAACACTATCACCTACGGCACATGTGATTTCTATACAAGGTCGCATTTTGTATCGTTTAAATATTCAGTGTCTGTGTGACTGGTGTGGCACACACCACAGACGCAGGTACGGCCACCGTACGTCCACGCGACGATGGTAAGTGAGGCTTTAAAATTTGACTTCTCCGCCGTTCATATACACAGTGATCTATATGATGCCTTTGCTCCTATTGAGGAACTTGCAAAGCCCAAACCCCTCTTTCAACATCCACCAACAGCGCAGGCTCTTCGTATACATCGCTGCTAGTGATCACCCTACATCACCCCCCGCAGCGCGTTGCTGGTGTGCAGGGAAGAATCCTGCTTGCCAGACGCTGAAAACTCGTGCTATCCTTCCTCCATCCCCCCGCTTGGCCAGTAGCAAATCGCCATGTCTGCCCCCTATTTACATTCCTGATGTTCTACAGGTAACAATGGATGATATCTCTCTCCTGACAATAGCACCGCAGGGGCAGATCGTTTGTTTATGCAGTGCCTTCAGTGCATGCCTTCAATGCCTCATACATGTCTTGCACAAATGCATGGGGAAAAGTTACCTACTATGGGGGACCGGAGAAGGCTTCTTGGCCAGAAATGTTCTCATATAGCATAAGGTTTTTGGAGTTTCCTCACGATCGATTCATTGAGATTAATTTGGAGGATTTTCGCTCCATCCCAGACATGTTAATGAATTTTCCTTTAACAGTAATGGCTGCGACTGCAGCAAAAGCCCTTGGTGTCAATGCGATCTAAAAAACCGTCTGTTTTAATCCGTGTTTGCTACAGATGAAGGGAACTACCGGAGGTCGCTTCCATGGCTTCACTGTCTGGGCTTCTCGCTTGGGAGCGCAGGACTGTAATCTGGGTCTCAAAAAGATCCTGGCTGTTGGGTTACGGACTGCTGTGTGCTATCACCACGCTCATCTTTCATCCTCAAATTCGTCTCCATCTTCCTCGGCTACATCCTCAGAACACTTGATTTCAATCCCAAAGTTGAAATCCACGGACAGTGGGGCACTGGTAGCGCTGAACCCCAAAATATGTATTTCAGCACTAGAAGCTTCGGCTCAGAGCCTGTATCTCCCCTCTGCTCAACTCACTTTCGTCGGCATGAAGGAGTCTCTGCTGTGCCTTTACAGCCATAGACTTTGAAATTCTTTCAAAATTTTTCATTTCGTCTTTGGAACGCAGTTGCTGTGAGCACTGAGTCTCACCCAGATAGCGATCAGATCCAGAACCTCCTGTGTGTCCAAGCGGCGTCTTCTTCGATTATCAGGAACTGCATTTGACGAGTGAAATGAGCTCTGTGTGGTCACCTGTGTGTGTGTGACCCTCACGTGGACAATCAGGAAATGGATTCAAAAGTTCGCGGGGATTCAGGCTTTTTCCTGTTTACTGGCCGTGCATCACAGTTTAGTGTCCGATGCTATCATGAGTGCCCTGTGACAATGTTTCTGAAACCCAAATTGGAGTGGCTCACTTGGGGCAGAGTCAGTCGCTCCCTTTGTTTCTAAAAATTGAGTATGTCCTGCCTGGACTGTCATAGCCACGACTGCCTGCCTCCAAGTGCCCCCTCCACCCCCCGGTTTATGTCACAATAAGTCTATGTTTTCTTATTCTTATTCCCACCGGATGCAGACAGAAATGGGGGGTGGCGCCCTGCCACAGTACGCGGAAGGTTTGGAGAGAGTGAAGCAATGGTGATGGTTCTTGCCAGGGGAAACCGCCTGTTATCAGCACGGGAGCTTGCGCTCTTCTAATACACTTGACGTTTCTTCAGAGGAGTAGCCGTGTTGTCTGGATCTGTAAAGCAGCAGAGCATCCTGTAGCACTTTATAGAGTAACAGACATCTGGTTAGTCTATAAGGTGCCACGGATTCTCTGCTGCTTTGACTCTTCTTTCTATAGTCAGGACTGACTCTATTTAGACAGCATAGGGAGAGATTGATTCAGTTGGCAGTTGAGTCAATCCCAAGTTGCTTTTGCGTTGCGCCCCCGGCTGATTTTAGCAGGGCACTCATGTATAGCAGCAAGAGCAGTTTTAGAGAAGAAGAGATAACCGTCATGTCATTGCCAGTTCTCTGGCAGTTAGACGGTACAGAACAACTTTACCATTCTCGGCTATCATTGCAAAGCAATGAATGCTGGTGTGTATGCGCTCGTTGTTGTCCTTCCTCCACGGCATCTAGTACACAAATGGTGACGGGAAAAACAAAAAGCCGTGTTCTCTAGTGCTCGTGCTATCTTCTCCAGAATAAAATGTGCGAAAGGACTGTCTGCTGATGTTTTCCCGGAGCAAGGAATGACTGCGAACATTTACCCAGAAAACCCCCGCGACCCATTAAACATTAGCATCAGGGCCGGGGTCATGGAGGGACGTGAAGGTCCCGCTATCCCACAGTCCTCAGCAGTATAAATATATGCATTCTTGGCTTAGCGCCCTGTACTGTATAAACACGGTGTCGTTATGGTTCACGGAACAGCTATTCAGTTTCTTCCTTCCCCTCTAAATGAAGTTAAATAATCCTTGAGTACTTACTGTCACCTCTCTGTACTGAATGGTCTGATAGCAAATCTGCAGCACTGAAGAGCATTAGAGCTTTGCACGCCAGTATCATAACAATGAAGTGATCTGAGGTGTGATTATTGCTACTTGAAATCTGCTCCTCCCTTCCTGGTGGTAGTAGTTATCTGTCAAGCAGAAACGTTACCATCTCGCCTCTTTTTGTTACATCTACCATGAAATGGGACGAATGATAATACCCTGTGTAAATTTGAAAGGAAAATGGGTTAACTCACTTGGGACTGTCATCCTGCCCTTTACGGTTAATAAAATAGAGTCTCTAGACAAAGAATAGGATACGTGTATTAAAATCAGTGTAGCACAGGGCAGCTGCTCTGTGTCAGTATTCACAGAGGGAGCCGCTGCAAGTACGCAACCATTGCTTCCCACCTACCTGGGCTACCCACAGCAGTGCCCCCCACCCATTGTTGGCATGATATTATGAAGAATGCATGAATAAGAATCACAGAGTAGTTACTGAGATCAAATTGAGCATGGGCTATGACAGTCCATGCAGTATATCTTTTCTTTACGCAAAGAGAGGAAGGGGTCTGATGAAGCTCAGCCCCAAGTGATAAGATGAATCTACCTATCTCGTCTCTATCTGTCAGAAAAAGGGAAGTCATTCCTATTTTCACCCCGGAGCCGCCGAACTATACAAACTCACTGGGCGGCTTGTTACCCCTGGGGAGGGGCAGAGGAGCGGATACTGCTCTTCAACCGCAGCGCTCGCGTCTCAGCAGCATTCAGTACAAGAGGGTGACATTTACAGTATTCAAGGAATTATTATTTCACTTTTTTTACCGTGCTGGAGGGCGGGAAAAAACTGACGAGCTGTTCTGTGAACCACGCAAGACACCGTGTATTACGCTGCAGACATTGGGCGCGCAGCCAAAAATGCAAAATAGTTTTCAGAGACCGCTGTGGAGACTGGTAGCTGTAGTCCTTCATTACCCCTCCCTCCCTCCTATGACCATACGTTTGAGTGTCTGGCTTCCCGTTACTGTTGTCACACACACGCTGTGTATCCTGTATTATTTTTCAAAGGCTTTGCTTTCTCTGTTCTTTAACGGAGCTCTGATAAAAGAGTTTGTCTCACCATACAGCGATGACATCTGCTATCTTCCCGTAAGGTTCAATGCAGGAGATACTTTTGCATTTGAACTGCATCGCCACCCGTGGTGATCAGCTGGACACGTGAAGCAGGAAATGTCACTGTAAAGCTTCGGGGATTTCCCTGTTACCGGCACTCGCATCCGAGTTCGGATTGCGGACCAGAGCGGTCAGTGGGTGCACTGTCCTGCTAGAATATAGGCAAGTGTACAGAGATCCAGTGTATCAGAGACACAGGGCTCCGTGTCAGTATTCACAGGGGTTGCCTCCTGCAAGAAGCGCACCCGTGCTTTCCTCCTCCTCAACCTTCCTGGGCTACCGTGTCAGTGCCCCTCCCCGTTGTGTTCTGAAGTATTAAGGGAATACCAGAATAAGAAACAGAGATTGTTAGTGAGAGAAAATGATGTCGGGGGAGGCACTTGGAGGCAGCCTCCCGGGGCTATGACAGTCCAGGCAGAATGGACTCTATTTTTAGACACACATAAGGGAGGAATTGACTCATTGCCAGCGAGTCAATCCCAAATGTGATTGTCAAAAATTTTCAGCCCCAAGTTTCAATGATTAAAGCTTGTTATTAGCCGTTCTTCCTATCTACTGCAACGTAGCAATGTTGCCTCTAATGTTGAGAAATTGGGCAATTCTCCTGGATGGTGGGCAGTTCCTGCGCACCATCTACACCAGAGAGGAGGAGATGGAGAGGAGCGGATACTGCTCTTCTGCTGTAGCGTCCGTCTAACCAGCAGCATTCAGTACACATAGGGTGACATAGAAAGTAGTCAAGGAATGATTTCTACCTTTTTTTCAGTTGTGAGGGGGGGGAAGAAACTGAGAGCTGTTCCCTGAACCACGCCAACACTGTGTTTGACCCTACAGACATTGGGAGCTCTGCATAATGGCAAATAATTTCAGAGACTGCTGGGACTTGGAGGGATAGCTGGAGTCCTCAGTACCCCGTCCCTCCTTCATGAGCGTCCATTTCCCGTTACGCTTGTCACCAGGCTGTATCCTGCAGTTTTTTATTCAAACGCTTTGGCATTTTGGTTCTGTAACGGAGCTGGATACAACAGATTTGTCCCCCATACAGCGATCAGACCTAGTATCTCCGTCGGGTCCATGTTTTGAGCTCTTTTGGATTGGAACTGCATCGCCGCCGTGCTGATGCCAGAGCTCACGCTGGACAAGCAGGAAATGTAATTCAAAAGTTCGGTGGGCTTTTCCTGTTACCTGCCCGCTGCATCCGAGTTCAGATTGCTGTCCAGAGCGGTCAGTGCGCACTCGGGGATGCCGCCCGGAGGCCAATAACGTCGATTTCCGTCCACACGAACCCTAATCCGATTATCACTATCGAATTTAGCGCTACTCCTCTCATTTGGAGGAGTTCCGAAATCGATTTAAGGAGCGCGAACCATGGACATAAGCAATCGATTTTTTGATCGCACTGTGGACGCGCAAAACCGATTTTATAACATCGGTTTTGTAATATCGGTTTAAACTACTTCGAAATAATCGTGCAGTGTAGACGTACCCTAACACACACAAATGAGAGTCAGGAGAACTGCATTCTATTTCTGGTCTGCCTATGACGTGTAACTTTGCACTTTGTGCCTCAGTTTCCCAACCGGTAAACTGGGGATAATATTGGTTTAACAGGGGGCATTGTCTGTAAATCCATTTGGGTTCCTTGAATATTATGCATTGTGGAAGTAAAATCCATTATTATAGAGAAACATCATCCATCCTCTATTTCACAGGATCTGTATTACAGAAAGATGAAAGAAAAGAAGCATTTGATAATAAGAGCTGAAATATGAAAAGACACTGCAACTTTTGAGTTGTTCCAGAGGTCAAACAATTTCTGATATTGCAGTCTTGTGTAATATATTCAAGATTATTTTAAATAAATTCATTAACCACTCAAGCTTAACTTGGTAGGAATTAGAAGCTGACCTGTGAACAGTACAGATGGACTACTAGAATGCAAAACTGGTTTTTTAGTCTGATTTTTGAACTACCCTCTAATTATGATAAAAGATTGAAGCAGTACTATGAATCTCTTTTTTTTTTGTTTTTTTTTTTTAAATAACAAACAAGCTAGCATTCTCGTCTCCTGCCATCACAAAGGAGTGGCTCAGTTTTATGAACATTGCTCTTTTATTCAAAAACAGAAAAACAGAAAAAGTAATTTGTCTGGCTGACCACTCATCAGTGGTTTACTACTTAATTAACAGAAAACATAAAACTGTTTGAATAGTATTTTAGGAAATCTTGTAAATAGGCACTATGAACTAGTTTGGTCCACTGGTCTCTGAGATTATGACCTTGTCTATGCTGGCAATTCGCCCCAGTCCCACTATAGGTAGGCAAAGCTGATAAAAACCACAATTTGCACCAGTGCAGCTCACCACAGTTTCAAACAGGGATAAGCAGCACCAGTGCACATCATGGGTTAACTTGCCAGCACTAGAGGTTTGCAGTTATACTGGTGGCAGGCCACCAATGACTGTAACTGGCATAAATCTTTGGTGGAGACATGTCCTTGGTAAAAGTAAAACCTAGCCATGGTAAATCCATCTCAAAGCTGGAAACAGGTTAGAGAGAGAAAAGTCTCTTAAATATATAGTGTTTTAGTAAAGGATTACAAAGCAAAATATGAAACAACATAACCAAGTAAGCAAAACTGCTTCTGATTTCTCTGTCATATTGCAACTGCACTGATATTTCAGTGGATATCATATTCACTGCATTAAAAGTTATTTAGGCAAGGAAATGCCTATAGTTGAAAATGCAAAACAAACAAAACAGGAGAAAGAACTTTCCTCCATCTTTGAAGTGCTTCAAGTCTTATGACCTAACCATCACTACTTCAGTACACAGCATAATATCCAGGAGATTCTGGTGGATCTTTAAGGCAGAATTTAGAACCAAGTTACTAGAAGCCTTTATGAGTAACTGCAAAACTGTTATTAACAAGGTGAGCAATTATGAAGTACTCATTTACATACAATCCATTTCTAAGTAATATCCTTGCAATACTCAATATTATTTTCTTAGGAAAGATATTAAGGTTTTTTTGAGTATGCTCTAAAAAGTAGCACCTACATTTATATTTTATTTCCAATAAAACATTTTTTTAAAATTGTCAAAGAAATATTTCATATTCAAATATATATGATGGATGAAAACAAGGCTCATTTACCCACATCATGCCCTAAACTATTTTCACTGAGTATTACTTCATAATATTTTCTATTTTTGCTACATTGTTCTGTGTCATTATACTTGAAGGAAAGAATCTTTGATACCTGTGCAAAAGTAAAGAGGCTATGAAAAGGGGTGATTGTACGTCAGTGTGCAGGGACTGGGAACATTGCTACATTGAGGCGTATGGAGGAAGTTGTCAGAGCCCCGGAAGATGACACACTGATAAAATCACCTCTACTGGGTTGAGACTGCATAAGTGGGAAGAGATATTCCATCTCCTAAGGCACTGCTTAGGGTAGCTAAAAAGGGGCATTGTCACAGGGTTTTTGGGGAACTCAAAGGAGATCTAAACTCTCTTACTGATTGGGATAGGAAGAAACTGTAGGTCTAAGCTTAGGCAAGCAGGCAGACAGAGTTCCAAGTTCTAGGTACTAGCTCCATGTATTAGGTTGTCTGCTCAAATTCACACTTATGGGACAGACTCCTAGTGCTTTCTGCTGCAGCTGGTTGGGGCAGCAGGAAGGAGCTAAGTTGTGTAGAGCTGACAGCTGCCTGTAAAGAGCCACACAGATAGTGAGGAAGTGCTTTCCTCTGAGTGCGGCTTGCTCACTGCTTGGAGTTGTCATTTTGTCCAAGGCATGGAACTCTATGCTCCTTTCATCTAGCATGAAGCGGAGAGATGGCAGTGCAAAGCCCAATCCCTACCCCAGCCAAGGCCCTACCTAGGAGATGAGCAGCAGATCTGCTAGGCAGGTTTAAAACAAACAGAAGGAAGTATTTTTTCACACAATGCACAGTCAACCTCTGGAACTCCTTGCCAGAGTATGTTGTGAAGGCCAAGACTATAACAGGATTAAAAAAAAAAACCAGATAAATTCATGGAGGATAGGTCCATCAATGGCTAATAGCCAGCATGGACAGGGACGGTGCCCCTAGCCTCTGTTTGCCAGAAGCTGGGAATGGGTGACAGGGGATGGATCCCTTGATGATTACCTGTTCCGTTCATTCCCTCTGGGGCACCTGGCTCTGGCCACTCTCGGAAGACAGGATACTGGGCTAGATGGACCTTTGGTCTGACCTCATATGGCTGTTCTTATGGCTGTTCAGGGGAAAGCATTTTCCTAACTCCCCAGACGGACCTTGACAAGCTGTTGCCCGACCTCAGTGTCCCTGATCTCTCACGCACTCATCACTCACCACACCAGTACTACAGCACAGGGATTCCTTGTCACCCAAAGCTGGCCCACTAGAGGAAACACAGGCTGCTCTCACTCACCTGCAAAGAGTCAAAGGGTATGTCTACACTGCACGATTATTTCGAATTAGCTTAAACCAATATTACAAAACAGATCTAATAAAATCGGTTTAGCGCGTCCACAGTGGGATCACGAAATCGATTGTTTGCGTCCATGGTCCAAAGCTACCATCGATTTCAGGAGCGGTGCACTGTGGGTAGCTGTTCCTCAGCTATCCCATAGTTCCCACTTCCGGGTTGAGAGCACAGTGCCTGATGGGGCAGAAAACATTGCCCCGGGTGGTGCTGGGTACAGCCTCACCCCTCCCTTTGTGAAGGCAGCAGACAACCCTTTGGCGCCTTTTTCCCGGAGTGCATTGAGCAAACGCCATAGCACAGCAATCATGGACCCTGAGATCACAAACGGTATCCTGACCGTTGTCAACACCTCGCGTACTCTCTGCCAGCAGCATTCAGTACACAGAGGGTGACATTTACAGTACTCAAGGAATTATTTATTTTACTTCTCTTTCACGTGCTGGGGGGGGGGAAGAGACTGACGAGCTGTTCCGTGAACCACGCAAGACACCGTGTATTAAGCTACGGACATTGGGCGCTCAGCCAAGAATGCAAATAGTTTTCAGAGACTGCTGTGGAGACTGGTAGCTGTAGTCCTCATTACCCCCTCCCTCCCTCCATGAGCATCCGTTTGAGTCTCTGGCTTCCCGTTACGGTTGTCACGCACCGCTGTGTATCCTGGAGTTTATTTTTCAAACGCTTTGGCATTTCCTGTTCTTTAACGGAGCTCTGATAAAACAGATTTGTCTCACCATACAGCGATCAGATCTAGTATCTCCCGTAAGGTTCAATGCAGGAGCTACTTTTGCATTTGAACTGCATCGCCACCCGTGCTGATCAGAGCTGGACACGTGAAAGCAGGAAATGTCATTCTAAAGGTCTCGGGGCTTTTCCTGTTTACCGGCACTCCGCATCCGAGTTCGGATTGCGGACCAGAGCGGTCAGTGGTGCACTGTGGGATACCTCTAGGAGGCCAATAATGTCAATTTCCGTCCACACGAACCCTAATCCGAGTTATCACTTTCGAATTTAGTGCTACTCCTCTCGTCTGGGAGGAGTTCCGAAATCGATTTAAGGAGCCGTTTAACTCGATATTAATGACGATGTTGTGTGAACGGGTACAGCGTTAAATCGGTATATCGGCCATTAAACCGATTTAAAGTCGCAGTGTAGACCTGGCCCCAGTCTAGCAGCTGAGACCCTGCCTATCTCTTTTCAAATACATAATCTCACTCACTGCATGTTTGTTTTTTCTCTTGACTCAACAACAGCCCAAAATCTCAGACCCACTTTCAACACTCTTTGCAGATTTGCTCCTTACAAGGACAGGGTATCCAGCTAACTTTTCTCACTTGGAGGCAGCAAGACTTTTCCTTCTAGGATGAATGGTGGGTGTGAAGTCCCCTGCATAGCTACTCTTGCCATTTCTGTGTCTGTGTGAAGACACTGCAGTGCTTAAATGGCAAAGAGGGCCTTGTAGGAGTCCTCTGTATTATGGTAAATTTCACCCGTGACCCCTGCTCCTGCAAGTCTTTTCACAGTGCATACTAGGAAGTGCCTTACCTACACTCATCACTGTGCTTATCTTAGCGTAAGTCTGTTGTGCTCCAGCAGAAGTGTGGCCAGACTTACATGGGAGCAAGTAAGGTTAAGTACTAAGCATACTGACCTAACACAGAGGTCTCAGGACTTTTGTATACCCGCTCCAAAGCATAAAAAAGGAGCAGAAAGTGAGGAAAGGGCTTGTTTGAGGAGATTTGGGTTTAAGTCAGGGGTGGGCAAACTATGGCCCGCGGGTTGGATCCAGTCCGCCAGCCATTTAAAGGCGGGAGCAGGGTCAGGGGCTGCTCCACGCAGCTCCCGGAAGCAGCTGTATGGCCCCACACCGGCGCTCCAGCTGGGGCGCAGGGCTGGAGGGTGATCCACACGGCTCACAGAAGCCATCGCATGCCCCCCCTTCGGTGCGCCAGACAGGAAGCAGGGTCAGGGGCTGCTCCATGCGGCTCCCAAAAGCAGTGCCATGGCCTACCTCCAGCTCCTACATGCTCTGCTCCAATGGCTCCCTCTGGCGTGCCAATGGGAGCTGCAAGGGCGGTGCCTGTGGACAGGGCAGCATGAAGAGTTGCCTCGCCACACCTCCACATAGGAACTGGAGAAGGAACATGCTGCTATTTCCAGGAGCCGCCTGAGGTAAGTGCCACCCGGAGCCTGCATCCCTTAGCCTCCCCACGTGCTCCAATCCCCTGCCCCAGCTCCGATCTCCCTCCCGCCCTCCAAACCCCTTGATCTCAGCCTGGAGCACCCTCCTTCTCCCCAAACCCCTCATCCCCATCCCCACCCCAGAGCCGTACCCCCAACCAGAGCCCTCAAACCGCTCCCCCGCATCCCACTCTCCCGCCCCAATCCAGAGCCCCCTCCCACACCCTGAACTCCTCATTTCTGGCCCCATCCCAGAGCCTACACCCTCAACCAGGGCCCTCACCCCCTCCCGCACCCCAATCCCAATTTTGTGAGCATTCATGGCCCACCATACAATTTCTATTCCCAGATGTGGCCCTCGGGCCAAAAAGTTTGCCAACCCCTGGTTGAAGTACAATTCTTCCGGCATGCAAATTGGGTGCTTAGCTACACATTCATCTTCTCCTTTACTCTTGCTATGAAGCAAGGCTAAACATGGTGACCCTGTAGAAATCCTCTCATCAGTGCAAGGTCGGCCTCCCTCCATTCCCTCTCTAGTTCATCACTTTTTAGATCCTACATATACAGATAACATCCCACACCTGTGCTGTACAAAATGAAACCCTCAATGAATAAATACTTCCTGATGCTACACTCAATGAAGTTTTTGCATGAGAACAGCTACATCTTATTCATTTCTAATTCTTGTCAGAATTGGCATGCATACTCAAGTAAGGAGCTAACCACATCCTTGGATTTTCCTAGAAAGATCAGGAACATCAAGAGCCAATTAAACTATCATGTCAACTAGCCAAGTGTAATGGCATTGCCAGACATTATATAAGAATGCTGTCATGCAATAAGCTGCAGAAATTTTTGGAACCGATTATCAGCTGCCTTTATCGCTGAACAGCAGAACAGAGGACCTACCAGTTTTGCAACAAAATTGAGTCGTGATATTAGCAAATTCCTTTTCCACTATTTTATTTCCAGCACATATTTTATTATATGTAATAGCTGAAACCTAAGAGAGTGACTGATAAAGAAATCCTCTTAAATTGGATATGACAGCATTAGCCTTTTTCTCTAATTGGAAACAGGTCACTCTAATCTATGACCATGACATAAGAAGATACTATTTTACTTTGGCTGATCTTACAAAGTTGGTAAAAAATACTATAAAATATAAAGCTTCTATACATGGAATATCATTCCTGAAGACAAGATGCTGGTCATGTAACAAACTATGTCAAGGTAACCAGAAGTGATTCAAAAGGACAAGACTAAAAAGTAGTCAGTCTGTTAACAGAAACTGACTTCTCAATGGTGATTCATTCTTTCATACCATAACATTAGCCACTTCCTTTATTCCTAATAAGATGCACTGTATCCATTTAGATGACCATCACTATATTATCTGAGTGCCTCCCAGAGGATAGAGCAAAGATGCTAATGAGTTCATACAATAATGAAAATAAAATCCAGTAAGGAAAACAATTTTGGTTTCACGTGACTCAGTGGTTGTTCCAAACAGTCATTTTAATTCTAATTCTTAACAAAATATTTGGAACTTATATACTGCTTTACATTTTCAAACCACTATACAGATATTAAACTAATGCACACTTCTCTGATAGGTAGGTAGGTAAGTACTGTTTTCCTAATTTATGGAGAAACTGAGGCAGAAAAGGCTTGCCTGAGGGTAAAAAGATAGTCTTTGGCACAGCAGGTGTAAGAACTTAGGAATTCCTGGCTCCCAGTCCTAAGATCAAACCACTAAAAAAATACATAAATATATGGCAAAATAAAGTGAAAGGAACATCACCAACTTGTAAATCACACTAGCATCCAAATACCTTTTTCCCCACTCCTTTTACAAGTAACATCTACGAGTACTGTGATGGGGAAAAGAAAAAAGAGGGTGAAAAATACTTCTCTTTTTTAGTTCCAATTTGTTTACTTTGTGCATTTGGCAGTATTTGCTGCGTAGTTAATTAGTTAGTTTCACTCCTTCCCCCATGCTAGTCAGTTTCCAGTGTTATTTGTACAAGTCTTTCACACAGCAGTAAAGGAGAAGAAAAATACTTTTCTCAATAGGGAAATGTGATTATTAAATAACAAAAATTGGCAGGGAACCTCAGTGCCAGGTGTAGAAAACTCATTATTTTAAATCAACTAGATTTCAAGTTGACTGTTTTTCCTTTAAGTCTCATTCTTGTTATCCTTAATGTTTACAATTAAGAAATTTAAATTGTGTATAAAATGTAATTCACTGTAATGAAATGTTCAAACTAATTCCTGTTCTCTTTATTTTTGTTCAAATCCTTTTTCAGCGGGTGGTGGTATGGTCAGAATTTTCAGCTGAGTACAGGGCATGGATGGCCATTACAGGACTATGAAATGTATTCTTTCAGTGACTGAATATGGCCACAAACATCTGTATTGGTGCTCACAGTAAAGTAGTCTTTGAGTCTGAGAGATAGTTAGATGCATTGCTGCTTTGGGAATCTGCATTTTATTTTTACTCAACAACTCAGAGGAACTTTTGCATAGTCACTTGATAAATACCCGCATAAACACATAACCTGCCATACGCATTTGACAATTACAACTTTATTTGACGTATCAAAAAAGTAGATGTTTTGTGTGGTAAAACTAAATAAAACATAAATTTTTCTAACTCTGATGTTTCGAGAAATTTCTTGGAGAGATAGTGCATTCACAGTAAACAAGTCTGGGACCACTAATCCAAGGTTACCAAGAATGTATCAACATACTGTAACTAACAGTGATACTCATTGACTTTTGTTCCCACCACTTTTGATGAATCACAAAGCTAGCAAAGAATGTTATCATTATCTGTGGTAAACTTCAACATGCACTGAAACGTTTCTGTGTTTAAATTCAGGTACAGAGACACACTAAAATAATATACTAGAGATTTTTGCAAAAGTCATAAATACAGAAGTGAAAACATGTTTGCATGTTAGTTTCATTATACGCACTCCTCTATATTTAACTCATCTACAAATTAGTACAGTCCTGTGGAAAATGTTTGCTAGATCTTTATTAGTAGCACCTCTGGACCTCTGTCAAGTTTCGGGGCCCATTGTGCTAGGTACTGCACAAGCACGCACACGCACATGCACATAGGTCCCTGCCCAGGAAAATTTACAATCTAAGACTTTTTTTAAAAGGATAAAGAGTAAACAATAATAAAAATAAAACACCACCACATATAATCTAGACATTTTTTAAAAAGATGATTTGCTTCCATGATTGTACCTAACTGTAAGTTAAGCATGCAAATCCCTGCTCAGCACCTACCTTAAAGTTAAGATTTTCAAAAGTGCACCGGCACTCATAGCGCTATCTGAAGATAGCTCTGCAAATTTGTGCATTTTTATTTAGGCATCTAAATATGCACCAGGGAGCCTAACTTTCAGCACCCAAGTTTGAAAATTGTTGGCCTAATATGAAAAGCCTCAGTTCTAGCAAACATTAAATGGAAAGGCACATCAACGAATGGGGTACCCAGTCGGCATGCCTTACCCACTATTGCCAATCCAAGGGCTCAAAAATCAGGAGTCTGGTCCCCAGAAATCATGAGATGATAAAAAAAATATTTCTTTTATTCTGCCTTCTGTTTTTTGAGCCTTTAGGGATTATGTTTTCAAGCTTTTCTCCACAACCATGTGGGCTAGACACATTCATTAAAAAAAAAAAAAAAGTAAGCTGAGATTATCTGGCACTCATGTGATTCCAGGGGCTGGGGACTTACGAAAAAACATCAAATAGTTCAAAATTCACAATAAATCATTAGAGTTGGCAACGTGTTTATTGACTACAGAAATAAATTCACTATTTGATTGGGATGTTCTTTTGAACTCTGATTTATTTATAGAACCATGCATATAGACCAGGGGTGAGAGTGTGTGCTGTTCCTCCACGAAACTACTTTTGGGCCTTCTCAATTCTGGCACTGTCAGGGAATGGCACAACCCCTAAATAACTTACGCATTCCAGGAAGCTGCTCTGAGTTATGGCAGCCCTGGCTGAACTGTCTACCAGGCAGCTCCAGGCTATAGATCTGCCCAGAATCACCACAGCTCTCTGGACTACACTCACTCCACTAGCATGCCCAGGCTCGCGATGGGGCCTGTGGAGCACCACCTATGGCTACCTTACATGGTGCCTGCACTGTGGAAATTCCCACCGAACCAGCTAAGGGCCTTTTACAGCCCTGTGCACTACCACAGTGGTGTGGTTCCTCAAGACACTCCCTCGTATTTATACTAACTCTGCTTTCCTGATCCATAGCCATGAGTTTGCGTGTCACTGATTACTATTTATGTGTACCAATACCATGCTCCAAACTGTATAAACACAGGACTCAATCCTGTACTGAGATCAGACAGAGGAGTCTTCTATGCTTGAGTAGAGACTTAATGAAGTCAGTTGAACTCAATAAGGGCTCAATCGTCCATGCTATCAGATCAAGATAGTAGCTGTACAGTAGACATGCTCCTTGGCCTAAGAAGTTTATAGTATAGTTCTGACACACACAAGGCACAGACTACCGTAACCTGATAGGCATTCTTACCTCTAATATAGCTGCTTTTGCACCACTGACATGAGTGAGTCCTTAGCTGGTGCAAAGACAGTATAGCCAGTTCCTATGCCACCCCACTATGTTCAAAAGACTCACACAAATAGGGGAAATTGACTGACAGCACAAGGGAAAGAGTAAAACTGAACTATGAAGAAAGTGCTGCCAAATCCAAAAAGTAAACAAATTGGAAATAAAAAAGAGAAGTATCTTTCCCGCACCATCTCTATTTTTTTTTCAATTACAGTGATCTTTTGACGTCACTTGTAAAAATGGTGGGCAAAGAACATTCAGATACTAGTGTGATTTATAAGTTGTTGGTTATCTTTCACTTTATTTTGCTATACACTTTTGTATTTTTCTAATGCTTAGATCCTAGTACTGCCGTCAGTCACTCCTGAGTTCTTATCCTTGTTGCACAAAAGGCTACCTGTTTACCCTCAGACTAGACTTCTCTGCCTTAGTTTTCCCTTGAATTAGGATAACAGTATCTATTTACATATCTACCAGGGATGTCGTGAGCATTAGTTAATGTTAGCATAATTATTTTAAAATGTAACATGCTGTATAAATACTAGATATTTTTACAAATAATTAGAATTAGAATGACTGTTCATAACAACTCCTGCGACATTTGAAATTGAAATCTTTTTCTTACTGATTTTTTCCCACTATTGTATGTGCTCACTGATTTATTATAATGATTCTTCACAAGATGACTAATAGCATTTGATTTGCTTTGGATTTAAGAAAAAAAGAACACTGAAAACATACACATAGATTTACAAAGACAAAAAAAAAAAAGATGTCATTTATGGCCTGCCAATCTTAATCCAACATAAAACTATCTGAGAGTGTTTCTGAATATTTTAGTGTGTTGTACTGCAACTAGCAACAGAGAGTTTCTGACATCTATATCCACAGTTGATGGATCAAGTAAACCTATTCAATATGTGACTGCAATATTAATTTCCAGTTCTGACGTAAGATATGGCATCATTCTGATTGACCTTCAGATTGGCTACAACAACTCAGCTTACTGTATATCTCGTAGCAAATGCCTTGCCTGCATGATCCGGTTTCTGAAGAAATGAGAGGACCTTTATGTGACACATTTTCCTCCTGATTTCAATAAGTACATATGAAGAAGGTTTATCCTGTTATCTCTGGCAAATCAGGAGTGCTTTAACCAATACAAACAGAAGGGGGGAAAGGGGTCAGGATAAGACTTGCAGTCGTGCAGGGTGAAGAAAGAAGCTCTAGATTTTCTCAGACAAAAGTGAATCAGAGTCTTTTATGTTTTCAGAAATAATGACCAGTCTTTTTAAAGTCAAGGTTATTAATATATTTGACTGAACAAGCAATTTTTATATTGATTTGTAACTGGTTAAATCTTATTTTTTTAAAAGTCTTGTCTCCTGGGTTCATAAAAGGCTCCATATCTTTCTTGGTTTGGGACTGGATTCAGTAAAATATAACTGGTTATTTCTTTTTTTAAATACTAGAGAGTTTCCCAGGTACTACTAAAGCGAGGGCCATATAAGTAGCATAAACAAGCAAGCTGATGGATCAACAGATTAGATAGACATCTTAAGCCTATAGAAGTCATCCAGTGTTAACTTGCTGTGGGGTAATTCATCCTAAAGTCGTTGGGCAAGTGTTTTTAAATGTATTTAATCAGATCTGTAAAAGGGTTTAATATTATAATTACAAATAACTGGATAATATTTATGTACATTTCCTTTTGCAAATTAATTATCTAAGCCTGCATTCTTTCCACACTATAAATATTCAATAACTTGGATTGAATTGGCAAGAAATGCAGGATCAGGCCCTAACTGAGGCACTGATCCTGCTCCCTTTTTAAATATGGGAGTTTTGCCACTGAATTCAATAGGAGCTGGAACAGACCCAGTATTTCTTGATTTACAGTAAAAAAATTAGAACCAGTTCTGAGGTGATGAATATTTGCAAGTAGGAGTTCAGTATCTCAGAATCAGATCCTGCTTGAATTGTTGCTAAACAATTTAGTACAAAACTGTTTTTAAAAGTTTGGGAAATGTTGAGCTTTACACCATTTCTCTTTTGTGCTTCTGTCTCTTGCTGTCAGTTTTACTTTCGAATCATAAAAGCAGTAGAAATAACCAGCTGACCAGAACCAGAGAGACTGCGGAGACAGGAGAAGTATAAACAGTCACTGAGAAATTCACTGGATATATTATGGCGCTAAAGCAGCATAAAAGTTAAAATGCTTAACATCTTATACACAGCCACAGAAGAGTATCCAGTTAAACAAAAGGCAATTGATGAAAACTAGTGACAAAGTTGGGAATGGCAGTCAAAACAAGAAAGCAGAAAAGGTAAAATAAAAGAGATTATATTAAGAAAGACTTTATTTGTTTTTCTTGATTTTCTGAAAAAAATTAAACTCTTTCAAAATAATAGAAGTTTATTAAAAGGTCAGTCAGCTCTTTGCACAGGCGGAATAGAGGAAAGAAGTGTACTTTATTTGTTACAATTAAACTCCCCTTTTTCTAGAATAATTACAAACGTGGAAAAAACATACACTTTCCAAAGTACCTTGTAGCAAGTTCTGCTTATTACAGATGTAAAATAAATTCTCAGTAACGTCAGGTAAAGCCCACTAAAATGAACACCATCAATATTAGCTGAATATTCAGTCTGCGGTCTTGAGGGCACAGAGGAAAGTAGGATGGTGAAATGGGCTATCTGGAAGGGTTATTCTCTGCAGAAAATTTGAAAATATATGCTCTTTTCCCTTCCAAACATGAGTAATAAACAATATTATGCCATATATTAACATCAATATTTACAGCTAAAATAGGGTCTGTACCACTTAAAAAACAATTGTATTGAATAGAGTGGTATCTTTATGATCACCTTTTCAGACGTTTACTCTCTGGCACAAGGTTGCTTACAACCTTGTACCTCTCCATGGTAGACAACTAACTTCTGATATTGAAATATACCATTTTCTTGGCTCACAACAGAATGTGTGTGGCAAGAATGAATAACAGAAAAGATTGTAATGGTCGGCAATCAACCATAATATCCCTTATTTTAAACTCAAACAGAAATGGAGAAATAGTTTAACTTCCAACACCTAATGTTCCATCACTTTCAAAATGTTCCTTGAAATTTACAGCCAAGGGAATCTGCACAAACTACAGGACCAATCTTTCAGATTCATATTTTAAGCCCAGTGCAACTATTTTCGTTTCTTAGTCCACTGCATCTTTTTTTAAAATAGTATTCAGAGAATTCCTCTTTAACAATATACCAAAGTTTCAAAACTATTTGTTTTCAGCATTCCTCCTCTATGCATGCACACACCCCATCAGAAACAGAACTTTGCACTAGGATCCTTGGTTGAGCCACTCATATGCAGTAATACTAGATGTCAGGGTCAACAAACCCATGAACATTTTAGTTAAGGATAACAGCTCCTTCATTTACAAACATTCGGGGTTTTGTTTTTTTTAATTACACAGCTTAATGCATGTTAAAAAGAAGCTCAGAGATGCATTAAAGTTTTTTTACTGGGAGTTGCATGGCTAAACTCCAGTGTGGCCAGGAGAACGGAACTCTGGATGTAGTCTGATGCATTTTGTACCTGGCTAAAAACTGTCTACTGGATTTCCAGCTTTGGTAGCAAGTGAGGAGAAATAGGGGGCAAGGGAGTCCGATGGGTCCTACCTTGTTCGAGGCCATTTCACTGACGGAGTGCCTGGTTTGCAGGGTCTCCAGCTGGTCCAGGCACCAGTCCAGCTCCTCCAGGGTCTCGCTGGCCAGTTTTTGGTAGGCCTCCTCTGCGAAGAGATAGGGAAAGGAGTACTCAGTTCTCAAGCGCTTCACAGGTCTAACAGCAAGCTCCAAAGGGTCCATCCTGCCATACCCAGCCATGCTCAGATGCCCAGTGCCCACACATGAGTGCTGCTCCTTCATATTGCTAACGCAGGGCACTGAGGGAGGGCAGGCTTCAGACTCCAGCTGGACCCACAAAGGAACTGTCTGGGTAACAGTCTCCAGCCTCCTTCTTTCCGCCTTAAAGTCAATGGTCGAAACCAAATTCTGCGGAGACACTCGGCAGGCTCGTTTGCTGTGGGCTCAGTCTCTCAAGCGGCCCCTAGACTGCATGATGCTGGTGGGAGGCAGCAGCGCCCGGTGCCCGTGGCTCGTCTCCTCTCTCCTCCGGGACGGCGGATGCAGGGCGCTTTGCCTTCCCCAGGCTGGAGACAGGCAGCGCCGCCTCGCCTCGCGTCCCCTCCCCCCGTGAAGGCTCCGAGCATAAATGAATCAGCGCGGCTGCTGCAGTGTGTGCGGCCACCACGTTTCCTGTGTTCCCAGCTCCTCCTCCCGCAGCGGCGAGAAGCAGAGTCCGGGGCTGCTGCTCTCAGGGAACCCCTCTCCCCTGCCCCTCCCCCCAGACCAGGGGTATTTTAAAGCCCCTCCGTGATGTTCCAGGTTTCCCTGTGTGGCATCCCAGGAGCAGCAGGCGAGCGAGAGCCCTGCTGCTGCTGCCCGCCAGCCGGAGTCGGGCAGCCGCGTGTTGTGTGTGTACGGAGGGGGGAGCGGCAGAAAACCCGGCGTGGAGCTTTCGTAGCCGTCTCCGCTGATCTCAGTTTACGGCTTAAGGAGCAAACACGTAGGGCCGGAGCCCTCTCGGCTTCTCCCCCACGTGTCACCGCCACCTGCCCTGGGCAAGAGCATAGCGTGCGCCACAAATCCCCCCCGCCGCCCTCCGGACCATGGGCGCTTATGTAACCCTGAGCAGGACGACACGCGGCTTCTCCACGGCCTGGGGAGATGCCGCGACAAGATTAAAGACTCGGAACTTTGAGGCTCTGGGTTCTGAGGCGGTAGCATGTCATGATGTCACTGCCCTCAGCAGGGTCTGAGCGCCACCACTCAGATGGCGGGGAGCTGGCTCTGGCCACAGCTCTCTGCCCATTTCTTCCCCAGCACAAGTTTGTCTCAATGGCACATTTCTTCACAGAATGATTAGCTGTCACATTTTGATGTCTGGACTCTAGGCCTGCTAGCCCCTCTGCCTCAGGTTCCCAGGGCTGGGGGCAATAATAGTTTCTTACCTAGCCCATAGGGATGTCCAGAATTAATCGATTAATAAAGCCCTCTGAAGATGTAATTCCAGGTACGGGCTAAGTATAATTATGTCTAGCCAAGGATGTAGCAGCAAAAGGATTTTTCAAATATTGCAATAATATTTACTCTAAACCAAACCCATATGTGTGCGTGCACACACATGTGTACAGTGCATCACATAATTTGCTTTGGGGGGCGGGGAGATAGGACTGCTGAAAGCTCTCCAAAAGTTTACCTTGGAAACTCAATATCAGGTTGGAAAGCTTTTTATCTTTTCTAAATTATTAAGATATTTGTCTTTTCTAACGTACTGTCATATTGCGGCATGCAGTTGTACAACTTGTAGAAGTGGACCCAGAAGAGGAACAAAAGGCCATGCACGCCTCCCACTCACAAAATGACCAATCACATGAGCGCCTGCATGCACTGATTGTGGGTAAGCTCACGATAATCACGAAAAAATAATTATAGTATTTCTAGGGTGAAGATGTCATCTGTAAAGCCTGTCTATGATTTCTCCTACAGCAGTTGCATTTTTCAACTGGCTAAACTGAGAGCAGTAGTATAGTGAGGTGCTCTGACTTGAGAACTGTGCACTTGGGAGCCTTGGTTAGGTACCCAAGTTTGAAAAGCTGGCATACTTGTTTCTGGAACCAGTGGCATAGGAATGCTATTTCAAGAAAGAGAAAAGGAAGCTCAATGAGTTTCCTCTTCCCTCCTAAAATCTCTTCATGAATTTGTCCCAGATGAAATTAAATGTAATCTTCAAAATGTCAACAAAAAACTTAAATAATATTAAACCATTCGGCACTGGCTAGTACCACAGTAGTTTAATGAGTTATTCTTTGACGTCTGGGAAACTGGGTTGATATCTTCTTAATATTACAAAGTACATGCCAAATGAGCTTGTGTTCCTTCAAAACTGTGCATGCTTATCTGTGTTTCAAAGCTACTACAGACTTTTGCATAATTCCCATTCTCATTTAGAACAACCTAGTACTAAAATAGCATAGGTAGAATTCTTTTAAGAAAACTACAATACCTGCTTTCCTTATGGCTAGTCTGTCACTTCAAAGAGCATTAACAAATATTCAGCAAAATCATCCCCACAAAACTGTAAAATGCCCTTCACATGTGATACTTACTATAAATGCTACCCAATGTAAAAATATCCCCTGGCATTTGTGTCATAAATAGATAGCTAAGGGTTAATGTTTCTTTTACCTGTAAAGGGTTAACAAAGGGAACCAAACACCTGACCAGAGGACCAATCAGGAAACCGGATTTTTCAAAGTGAGGGAGGGAACTTCTGG
>NC_133774.1:38778197-38859047 GCF_003597395.2 Chelonoidis abingdonii
ATTTCAAGGAATTGAAATAGAGTGATCGTCCCGGGCCATCCAGGGAGGGGAAGCCTGGGAGGAAGTAAAGAGAAGATAAGGGGAAGGGGGTTATTTCCCTTTGTGGTGAGACTCAGGGCATCTGAGTCTTGGGGTCCCCCAGAGAAGGTTTTGGGGGAGACCAGAGTGCGCCAAACACTGGAATTCTGGCTGGTGGCAGCACTATCAGATCTAAGCTGGTAATTAAGCTTAGAGGAATTTATGCTAGTACCTCATATTTGAACTCTTAAGGTTCAGATTGAGGAATTATACTATGACAATTTGGAATCAGGACTTTCCTGACTGTTTATGCATCAAAGAAGAATCTGTGTCGTGCAACACAGCAGACATCACAGTTCACTAGCTACCAAAATTATCCTTACATATTGTGCTACTAATTCTTTTAAAAGATGTGGTTTTGGTCTCAGAGTATAGATTTCTTTAAGATAAATATTAAAAAAGTATAAATGAAAAGCTATTTGATTCACAATATGGTTATACAGTATATTGACCAGGTAGAGATAAGTTTAACAGAGATTCCATTGAGAATTAATCAAATACTGAAATGAGGTTAAGTGAATCAATATGAGAAGAAGATCACATTTTGATGTCTAGCCAGACTTCAGGCTGTTTTTCAACATTCCTTGAAATTCAGAAATTGGTAAATTCACATTTTTCTTCACAAAGTAACAATTTTTCTGAAATCGGACATTATACAAAAGTGGGGCTTATGGGAGCAGAATAAAATAAAGTTGAAGGTTGTCAGATTTTAGTAAATAAAGTAAAAGCTCTAATTCACCATCTATTTGTTTTGAACTCACATCCCTCTTCCTGCTCCCATCCAGCTATTTTTTTTTAAATTACTACTAACATTATCATAGATGTGTATAATTTTATCTATCTGTCCTCCTAAAAGACTTTAACAAGCAGGAGTCCCGCCATTCACTAATTAAATGCCATCATCTCTGTCACTGCACACTTTGTGACAATGGACTCCGTATATTGGACTTTATGAGAATCCTCCATGGTTCTGGGGCTCCATGTGTAGGGAGTGTATAGAAGAGGCAGACTAGGCATAACTCTAATGGAACTACTTATATGAGTAAGGACTACTAACATGACTTACAAGATTGAGCTCTTTCAGATCTTGAAGCCCAATCCAATCTCCAGTGACTTAAATGGAAGTTGGATTGGCCCCTTGGGCACCAGTATGGCCATGGCTGGAGATGGGATATTGGACAGGGAAAGCCGATGCGCTGAGGTGGCACCATGGATTCCCTCTCTCTCTCCCTCCCTCTCTATCATATGCTTGGCTGGCTGGTTCCTGCTCACATGCCCAGGGTCTAACTGATATGTGGGGTTGAGAAGGAATTTTCCTCCAGCTCAGATTGGCAGTGACCTTAGAGAATTTTCACCTTCCTCTTCAGTGTATGAGTGTGGGTCACATGCCAGGACTATCTGGGTATATCTCACTTAATCATTTCCCTTTCTTTATGAGGACCATGAGCACTGGTACACTTTGGTCCCTCCTATTCTGTGCCACTGGCACATAATTAGTTTAGTCTCCTGTAGTCTGTAATACTTTGGTTTAATTTTGGTTGTTGGGTTTAGTGTGCTGTACTGGATGGTGCTGGTGGCCTGTGATTTACAGGAGATCAGATTTGATGATCTGGTGGTCCCTTCTGGCCTTAAACTCACTGACTTCACTATGGAACTTCAATGAGACAAAAATAATACTGGCACTCACATGCTAATATGTAAAACGAGCACCCCACTTTTGTTCCTAGAATTCTCAAGTGCAATGCAGCCGGAAGACAGTTTTTCAGAAATACACTGTAAAGGTTTTGAGGCCCTAAATTTGACACATCTTTAAATTGTTACAAAATCTGACAAGACATATCCTATCCATGTCCTGCGTCTGACGAAGTGGGTATTCACCCACGAAAGCTCACGCTCCAAAACGTCTGTTAGTCTATAAGGTGCCACAGGATTCTCTGCTGCTTTTACAGATCCAGACTAACACGGCTACCCCTCTGATACTTGACATCCTATAGGTTGTAATTTTTTAAAATCTACCTTTCCATCACCAAGAAATTAAAAATAAAAATAAGCAAAACATTAGCCACTAATTTTTGGCAGGCCCACAAAAAGGTCTCTGTTCCCTGCTTTGGCTCTACAGTGGTAGTTAATTACCAAACACGTTCCCCAGAGCTGATCTAAAAATCAGTCAGATGGTATGGGTACACAAACAAAGTTATTTTGTAATAAGAAAATACTTCATAAGTTGAACACAGCCAGATCAGTTTCATCTTCATTTAGTAAAGGGTGTGTAGGGGTTGGGGAAGAGGAGGATATCAATGGCTGGCAAATAGAAAAGTTCAAATCTGGAAGGAAATTTTTTTCTAGGTAAGTAATACACAGAAGGAAGAGTAAAATAACTGTCACAGCTGGAAGAGGGAACCACCTTTCACACACTGATTCTGTAGGTACAGTACCTGGTGTTTGGTTTCCAGGGTAATTTATTGTAGGTGGAGAACTGCATTTATGCTCAGCTAAAACAGTCCCTAACAGCCATTTTTACAGACAAAAACAGCCAGATGCTTTGGTGTTCTGACCATGTCCCCTCTTCCTTGGAACGCTCCCAGAACAACTTACACAGGAGTGTCTGTGAGGGAAGTGCAGCAGCACTGTGCCATTCAAGGAATGCCCTTAACTGAGGCTATTACCCAGGCACCAATTCCAACCAGCTCTGCAGCCACCCTTTTATGTCACAAGAACTAACAAAAAGGGATTGAGATTATTTGACTTCTACAAACTGAAGTTGGGTTGTCCAGGCTATGCAGATGAGTCTCTGTTTAACTGTTTTATAGTATATTTTTTTTAATTGGTTTCTCAAAATATAAAGAAAGAGGCTTGAACATTTAATAATTTCTTCCTGTAAATTATTATCCCCTACTATGGGGTTTTAAAGATTACTTAGCACCAATTAACTTGAAAATTTGCATGCTGCTGGGCAAGCATTCTTTAAAAAAAAAAAGGGAGGGGGAAGCAGCAGCAGCAAATTTTCTTTTTTACGTCAACAGACTAACATAAACCGTTCCCATCACCCCCTCCTTCTAACTTCCAACTACATGTGTAGAGAAAACAAACAAAATGCTTACAAAAAGAACAAAGATTAGCCATAATCATTTGGCATTGCACAGCCATGTTTTTAAAAACGATGTCTTAGATATTCGTGTTTACAAAAGAATTAACTGTGAGAAAGCTCCTAATACAACTCCAGAGATAGCTATGTCCTCATTTACTCGTTTCATTCAGAAGCTTGCTGTTTAAAAGTTTAAATGGGAAAATTTATTGTCTGATAATTATTTTGTCAACAGAGATAATGTCTAATTTGTTTAATGGATAGTTGTGCTTTTTATATATGTGGTCACTTTATCTCATTTCTAGATCATGAAAAACAATACAAGATTTTTCTTCGATGGCTCGAGTATTTATTACATTAATCTTTTCAGTTTTCTCTTTTAGACAATTTTGACAAACACAGCTGAAGCCAAAGATAAGGGGACAGATTCTTGGTTACATTCTGGCTACTCTGTACCACCTGAGCAATGCAAAGGGGCTAGAAAGCGGTTGGATCTGGCCAGCAAAGAATTCCATTCAGTATGAAGGAGCTCACACCTGACACAAAACCAATGTAGTTAGCCATTGCAATGTAGGAGTGTGTTTTGGATGTGTCACAACAGAAAAGGGCATGGCTGGAGAGTAGTGCCCTCCAGTTATACTCAGTGGGTGTACAGTCCCTTAGCCAGCTGGGATTAGCAAGAGAAATACCAAGGCTGCTCTGAGCTATGCTGAGGCCAGGGCCAGGTGAGAGAATCAGGGAGCTCTAAACCACTCCCTGAAAATCACCTTTGCTCTATAACAAATACACAATAGAACCTCAGAGTTATGAACTGATCAGTCAAACAGACAACTCATTTGGAACTGGAATTACGCAATCAGGCAAAATACAGTACAAAAAAAAGGCAAAATATAGTACAGTACTGTGATAAATATAAACTAATAAGAAAATAAAGGGAAAGCAACATTTTTTTCTTCTGCATAGTAAAGTTTCAAAGCTGTATTAAGTCAATTTTCAGTTGTAAACTTTTGAAAGAACCACCCTAGTGTTTTGTTCAGAGTTACGAACAAACACCATTCCTGAGGTGTTCATAACTCTGATGTTCTATTGCAGTTGGTGCAGCAGATTATCTAGGCCAAGATTTTCAGTTTCTGTAGTTGGCATTATGAACTAATCATATTAGAAGCAGCAAAGAGTCCTGTGGTACCTTATAGACTAACAGACATGTTGGAGCATGAGCTTTCACGAGTGAATACCCACTTGGTCGGTATAAGGTGCCACAGGACTTTTTGCTGCTTTTACAGATCCAGACTAACACGGCTACCCCTCTAATACTAATCATCTTAGGTTTGAGTTACAGATTTCTTTCTTTAGACTACAATGTAAGTACTTATAACTTTTAACCAAAATGCTCCAAGATATCAAATAACTTTGAATTTTTACTCAACAACATCATCTACTGTAAACGATATTAAAACCGATTCAGTGTTGGGGAAAAACAACCCTGTCTTCTTAGTCATCATTCTCACAGCTGAAACAAATATAATCATGAATTTAATATTTATTTTTTTCGTGAGAACCCTTAACTACAGCCATTCATTAAAGCTGTGAAGCTGCAGATTTTCTCTAAGGTTCGTTCACAGGTCATATTATTGTCAAATTTAGAGATATAGGCCACTTTGGAAGCTGCTGAGAAAATCCCCTTGATCTTGAGCAACACAAAAGGCTGGTGGTTAGATTTGGAACATGCATCTGTGAAGAGGAGCACAGCTGCAGCAAATTTCTGACAAACCCTGTGATGGTTCCACTTTGAACTCTCCTCTTCTCCATTCCAGGATTTTCTCCAACATTCCAGTCTAATAAAGAACAAATGATGGTGCTGTTTAGTGACAGCCATAGATCTATATCTTAAGGACCAGGACTAGATTTCTTTCAGTGTGTGATGATCATAAGGATTCCCCTGACACATTACATTAAATTGTACCAGAAGTGCCAGCTGACCATGTTAAAATATCCCCATCTCTTTGAGGAGAAATTGTACTAGTTTCAAGGGTAACAGCAAGAGCAGAACATTAAAACATTTCCCATGTGCAGTGCTTGCGGAACTGCTCTGGCAACTGTATTACAGATAAAGGCCATAATTACACGGATGAACATGGGACAAAGCATGTATTAAATGAGGACCTACTTGAACTGCACAAGTAGCGTAATTGAAAAAAGACATTTCTCTGCCAACATTTCATATTTGCACTTTGGTGGTGCAAAACAACTCTAAAAGTCAGCAGATCTAGCCCTCTGAGGATTCCTCTTCAATTAATTTTAGTAAACGTAAGGATATAGCTTCAGGAGTACTACACTGAGAAATAGGGCTCTTTGCAATTATGGCCTGGGGAAAATAGTCATAAGACATTTGTTACATCTATATCTCTGTGCTTCCTTGGGGCAGCGTTAACAATTTGACCTCAATAAGCCCTCTGTTTCTTTGTTTATTGTGGGGCAAATTCTGTCCCCACTCCTCAGCTGCACAGAGCAATTCTGCTGCATGGAAGTGGGCGCATTATTTGTGTAGTCTGCGCAGGGGGTACAAATCTTTCATGTGTGCAGTCCAGATCTATGGTGGCTTCCTACATGCCAAACAGTCTGGGTTATAACCTGGGGTCAGGATTTGGAGCTAAATCACTATGACTAGTAGGATGTATTCTAACACCTGTTATGAAAGTCCTTTTGTGATATAAAGTATTTATCAATTCACCAAAAAGCAGAGTTGTGCAAATACCCATATTAATAGAATAGACTATTGGGAAAACCATACTTCACTGTAGCCAAAAACTGTGAAAAAGCACACAGTAGAGCACTGTAAACATCCGCTGTTGGAGTTTCGCCCCTCCCTGGGGTGGCTGGGAGCCAGGCCGCCTCACTACACGAGCCCAGTGCATTGGAGACCTAGCTGGGTGGGTCAGGAAATAGCCAGGAGCTCAGGCCCTCAGGCAGGGGCTGAGCCAATAGTCTCGTATTGGAAGCCCAGGCCCTAGGTCAGGGCAGGGCAACAAATGACAGTTCAGGGCTCAGACCCTCAGGCAGGGGCTGAGCAAACAGGTAGTAGTTTAAGCCCAGGCCCTAAATCAGAGCGGGGCAGCAAACAATAGTTCAGGGCTCAGACCCTCAAACAGGGGCTGAGCAAACAGTTCAGTTCAAGCCCAGGCCCTAAATCAGGGCAGGGCAGCAAACCACAGTTCAGGGCTGAGCAAATAGTAAATTAAGCCCAGGCCCTAGGTCAGGGCAGGGCAGCAAACCACAGTTCAGGGCTCAGACCCTCAGGCAGGGGCTGAGCAAACAGTTCAGTTTAAGCCCAGGCTCCTGGGCCTGAGAGCCAGGGCAAGGGGGAGACTGCCACCCGTGAGTGGAGTGGCAGGGGGGACGCAGGCCCGTTCACTCCTCTCCGTCCCAGCCCGGGGTGCTAACAGCGGCAGGCAGCCTGCTGCTGTGTCAATGGGGATTCTGGCCGCAACACACTGACATTGGCTCTGGGTGTGCTGCAGCCGGACTAGGGTCGGCTGCCCCCGGGCTACTTCCGACCTCCCTTCTACCGGTACCTCTATCTCGGTGACATCTTCCACCATGTCCCACACCTGGGCTCCTTGGGATACTGAGCGAGGGGTAAACTGGGCAGCTCCTCAGGGTCCCTTTGTACTGGCCGGCTTAGGGGCTTGTAAACGTCCGCTGTTGGGGTTTCACCCCTCCCCGGGGCGGCTGGGAGCCAGGCCGCCTCACTACACGAGCCCAGTGCGCTGGGGACTGTAAACGTCCACTGTTGGGGTTTCGCCCCTCCCCGGGGTGGCTGGGAGCCAGGCCGCCTCACTACAAGTATCCACAGCATATCCAAATGATCTATTAATCTAGTGCAGGGGTACCTCAGAATTTCAAAGTAGGGATGCTTATAGAGTTGCTGCCACTTTTCTAATTGCTGGTAACCAGACCCTGAGGCACCTCCCTCTGCTCTGCCTCTTCCCCCCCCCAAGGCCCCACCCCTACTCCACCTGTCCCCATGAGGTCCCACTCCCTTCGCCACCTCTTCCACCAAGCCATGCTCCTTCTCCGCCTCTTCCCCTAAGGCCCTTCCCCTACTCCTCTTCTTTTCCCCAAGGGCCTGCCCCTGTTACATGCTCCTCTCTCCTCCTCCCCCTGTTGCTCACTGGATCAGCTCCACCTCCCAGTAACTGGGCTTTTTGCGTCTAGTCAGTACAGCTGACCGGACACTGCAAGGTCCTCTTTTCAACTGGATTTTCTGGTTGAAAACTGGGCACCTAGCAACCCTAAATGGCAGCTGGACACAGAAGCCCAAAACCGGACTGTCCAGGTAAAACCAGGATGAGAGGCAACCCCAGATGCTCATATCAACTATTTGAAATTACCAAGGAATCCACAAGGCTAAATGGTCCTCTGTCTCCATACAGTTTCTCTTCATATCTACCTAGTGCTGCCTTCTCTTCTGACTCTTTACAGGAAGCAACTTGTACATCCACTGGCATCTTTGGTGGATCATGCTCTTAACCAGTATGGGGACTGTCAGCAGGATCACTGGCCTCTGAAAATTGCCTATGGAAAATTAGGCAATTCTTCATCACATACTGAGGCACATACTCCTACCACCAGTGCCAATCCTTCTTCAAAAGAATCAAAATGGCTTCTGCTAACTCTCCTGACTGCACGGAGCAGGTACATACAGGAAAGAAAACCAATATTATGTGACTTGTGACCAATCTCAACCAACTAATCCTGCTCAAAATGTAAAATGTTATCAGGAAAATTGTATGAAGTGTTTTTGAAGTTCTAATAACAGAATGTTTTACATGTGGATTTTAAAAAATCTGCTTCCATCTCACTAAAGTTTTGAACTTTGAAAAGGAGCATTTTTATTTAAAATATACCCCACACCCCACTAATCAATAATCTTTCCAGCTCTAGTTGTGACAATTCTGAGATAAAAAGATCTTGGGTAAGGCGTCTCAGACTGGAGCCCATCCTTCAACTCAATAGCTGTGGTGTTACTAAGAACTTTGTTTCCTGCAACATACAGAAAAAAGATGGTTACTCACCTTTGTAACTGTTGTTCTTCGAGATGTGTTGCTCATATCCATTCCAGTAGGTAGGTGTACGCGCGCCGCGTGCACGTTTGTTGGAGACCTTTACCCTAGCAACACTCGGTGGGCCGGCAGGGCGGCCCCTGGAGTGGCGCCGCTATGGTGCCGGATATATACCCCTTGCCGGCCCATCTGCTCCTCAGTTCCTTCTTGCCGGCTACTCTGACAGTGGGGAAGGAGGGCGGGTGTGGAATGGATATGAGCAACACATCTCGAAGAACAACAGTTACAAAGGTGAGTAACCATCTTTTCTTCTTCGAGTGCTTGCTCATATCCATTCCAGTAGGTGATTCCCAAGCCTTACCTAGGCGGTAGGGTCGGAGCGAGACGCTGCGGAACGTAAGATCGCTGAGCCAAAGGCGGCATTGTCTCTCGATTGCTCAACCAGCGCATAGTGAGATGTGAAAGTATGCACTGATGACCAGGTAGCTGCGCGGCATATTTCCTGGATGGGAATGTGGGCCAGGAAGGCAGTGGACGAGGCTTGAGCCCGAGTAGAGTAGGCGGTGAGACGGCCAATCGGGACGTGGGCCAAGTCATAGCACGTCCGGATACAGGACGTCACCCATGATGAGAGCCTCTGAGACGATATAGGCATACCTTTCATATGCTCCGCCACTGCTATAAATAGCTGGGGCGAGCGTCTGAAGGGTTTTGTCCTCTGGATGTAAAAGGCAAGGGCCCGGCGAACATCCAGGGTATGTAGCTGCTGATCCCTGCGCGATGCGTGCGGCTTCGGGAAGAAGACTGGTAGAAAAATGTCTTGATTAATATGGAAGGCAGATACCACCTTGGGAAGGAAAGCCGGGTGTGGTCGTAGCTGTATCTTATCTTTGTGGAAGATCGTATATGGGGGGTCTACCACCAAAGCACGGAGCTCAGATACCCGTCTGGCCGAGGTGATAGCTACAAGGAAGGCCGTCTTCCAGGACAGGTACAGCAGGGAGCAAGTGGCTAACGGCTCAACGGGAGGGGCTGTGAGCCTAGCTAGTACAAGGTTAAGACCCCAGGTAGAGGAAGGAGGCTTAACCGGAGGGTAAAGTCGCTCCAAGCCCTTAAGGAACCTGGAAACTATCGGATGAGAAAAGGTGGAACTGCCCGACTCCCCCGGATGGAAGGTGGAGATTGCGGCTAGATGTACCCTTATTGAAGAGAGTGCCAAGCCTTGCTCCTTGAGGTGCCATAAGTAGTCCAAGACAATAGGGACCGATACGGCTTCAGGAACAAGGGTACGCTGTGCACACCAATGGGAGAACTGCTTCCACTTGGCGAGATAAGTCGTCCGCATGGAGGGTTTCCTGCTTCCCAAGAGGACCTGTTGAACCTGGGTGGAGCAGCGGAGCTCAGATTGGTTCAACCAGATAGCAGCCATGCTGTTAGGCGCAAGGACTGAAGGTCCGGGTGGTGAAGCTTGCCGAAGTCCTGCGTTATAAGATCCGGGCAGAGTGGCAGTGGTATTGGAGTCATTAGGGATAGGTCGAGCAGCGTGGTGTATCAGTACTGTCTCGGCCATGCCGGAGCGATTAGGATCAGCCTGGCCTTGTCCCTGCGGAGCTTGAGCAGGACTCTGTGGACTAGGGGAAAGGGTGGAAAGGCATAGAGTAGATGCCCTTTCCAGGGGATCAGGAACGCATCCGACAGAGAGCCCGGGGAGCGACCCTGCAGGGAGCAGAACACCTGGCATTTCCTGTTCTCCCTGGAGGCAAAAAGGTCTATCTGGGGAAAGCCCCACTTCCGGAATACAGAAAGAAGGATGTCCAGACGGATGGACCATTCGTGGGACAGGAAGGACCTGCTCAGGTGATCCGCGAGAGAATTCCGGACTCCCAGGAGAAAGGAGGCTACCAGGTCTATCGAGTGGGCTATACAGAAGTCCCACAGCCGCATCGCCTCTTGGCAAAGGGGGGAAGACCGTGTCCCTCCTTGCTTGTTTATGTAATACATGGCCGTTGTGTTGTCCGTGAAAATCGCAACACAACAGCCCTGAAGATGATGCCGGAAGGTCTGGCACGCCAGTCGGACCGCTCTCAGTTCGCGGACATTGATATGCAGTCTCGGTTCTTGCAAGGACCAAAGGCCCTGGGTGCGAAGGCGCCCTAAGTGTGCACCCCAGCCCAGAGAGGAAGCGTCTGTTGTTAGAGACACCGACGGCTGTGGCGGATGGAACGGGCGACCGGCACACACCAGGGAGGGTGACAGCCACCAGTTGAGGGAGCCCAGCACATTTGGTGAAATCGTGATTATCATGTCCAGGGCATCCCTACGTGGACGATAGACTGAGGCGAGCCAAGTCTGAAGAGGGCGCATGCGGAGTCTTGCGTGCTTCGTCACAAAAGTGCACGCAGCCATGTGGCCAAGTAGCGCGAGAGTGGTGCGGACAGAGGTTGTTGGGAAGGTTTGTAGTCCCTGGATGAGGGAGACTATAGACTGGAACCTCTATGGAGGTAGACTGGCTGTTGCAAGATTGGAGTCCAGCATGGCCCCTATTAATTCTATCTTCTGCGTAGGAAGCAGAATGGATTTGTCTAGACTGATGATCAGACCTAGACAGGAAAACAGGTCCTTGATGACGTTTACGTGTGCGGCAACCTGAGCCTCGGAGGTCCCTCGAATAAGCCAGTCATCGAGATATGGAAAAACATGAATTCAACGACAACGGAGGTAGGCAGCGACTACCGCCATACACTTCGTAAATACTCGAGGGGCCGAGGAGAGGCCGAAGGGAAGGACCGCGAATTGGTAGTGTTGACGATTTACCACGAAGTGAAGGAACCTTCTGTGCGGAGGGTAAATCGTGATATGGAAATATGTGTCCCTCATGTCGAGAGCAGCGTAACAATCTCCGGGATCCAGGGAAGGGATGATGTTTCCCAGGGATACCATGTGGAACTTGAACTTCCTGATGAACTTGTTCAGAGCTCGCAGGTCTAGGATGGGCCGGAGGCCACCTTTCGCCTTGGGAATTAGGAAGTATCTGGAATAGAACTCTTTGCCCCTTAGGTCCTCTGGAACCTCCTCTATAGCTCCCAACGCAAGGAGCCTCGAAACTTCCTGCAGAAGGAGTTGCTCGTGAGAGGGGTCCCTGAAGAGGGACGAGGAGGGAGGGTGGGAAGGAGGGGTCGAAACAAACTGAAGACGGTAGCCACATTCCACCGTGCTGAGGACCCAGCGGTCCGATGTTAGCTGGGACCATGCAGGGAAGAATGCGGCAAGGCGGTTGGCGAACTGAAAAGGATCCTGGGAGGTAATTGGTACAGTGCTCTCGGGCGCACCCTCAAAAGTTTGCCTTCGGTCCCGCCGGTTGTTTGGTGGGGCCGGAATTGTTACCCCCTTGAGGGCCAGACTGGCATCTACAAGAGGTACGGGCTCTCCTTCTGGAGAAGTCCTGTCTTGGTCGAGGTGGGGGATAGGGGCGCTGGGGTTGGGATCGGAAAGATCGTCTCTGAGTCTGCGGCGTATGCATTCCTAGCAAACGCATGATGACGCGGTTGTCCTTCAGACTCTGAAGGTGAGGGTCCGTCTTCTGGGAAAAGAGGCCCTGACCATCAAAGGGTAGGTCCTGTATTGTATACTGCAGCTCAGGTGGCAGACCTGACGCTTGCAGCCACGATATGCGCCGCACAGCAATCCCAGAGGCGACAATTCTAGCTGCCGAGTCAGCGGGATCTAGCGAGGCCTGGAGGGAGGTCCTTGCAACTTTTTTCCCTTCCTCCAGGAGAGCTGAGAATTCTTGGCAGGAGTCCTGCAGGACGAGCTCTACAAATTTCCCTACTGCCTCCCAGGTGTTGTAATTCTATCTACTCAGGAAGGCTTGCTGATTCGCCATCCTGAGCTGGAGGCCTCCCGCGGAGTAGATCTTCCTTCCCAACAAGACCATGCGCCTGGCCTCCCTCAATTTAGGTGCAGGGGCTTGTTGGCCATGGTGCTCCCATTCGTTAACGGATTGAACCACTAACGAACAAGGAGGAGGGTGTACATACAGGTACTCGTACCCCTTGGATGGAACTATATACTTGCGTTCGATCCCTTTGGCTGTAGGTGGTACGGATGCCAGGGTTTGCCAGATTGTATCTGCCCGGGCCTGTATGGAGCAAATAAAGGGGAGGGCCACCCTGGTTGGACCCTCCGTCGATAGTATGCTGACCACTGGGTCGTCCACTTCAGGAACTTCCTCCACGGGTAAGTTTATGTTGAGAGCGACGCGGCGGAGGAGGTCCTGGTGAGACCTGAGGTCGATCGGGGGCGGTCCAAATGTGGTCGTCCCCGCCACTGCCTCATCCGGGGAAGAGGAGGAAGAGACCCCGTGGACCAAGGGGTCTTGGAGTGACTCCTGGTCCTGTGGGACGTCCTGGGGTGGCTCCTGCAGGTCCATGACCTGGGTTGGGGATTGTTCAGTACCCGCTGGAGGGGGTCTGCTCACCATGGACTCTGGCGCCCGATGTTCAGAAGGGCCAGAGCGCGGTGGCGGATGTGGACCACCTTGGCCCTGGTGGTAGGCCCAAGGTGTCCAAAAAGGCCACTGCTGATAACCTTGCTGGTTGTCCGATTCCCCGTATGATGCCGTCTCAGCAAGGGAGGAGACCGATGGTTGATGAGATGGCCATGGTGGGGTGGAGACCGTGTGGTGAGGCTCCCTGCATCCACTCGAACCGTCCCTACGCAGTGCCAGGGAGCGGCGCTGAGAGTCCTGACGGTGCCGAAAGTGAGACCGGGACCTGCGACCAGCGCGGTGCCGGGAGGTCGACCGGTGCCAGGAATCGCCGTGCCGAGATCGGCTGCAAGAAGCCCGGTGCCGCAAGTGATGTCGAGATCTGGAGCAGTGCCGGTAGTATCTGGACGGTGACCGGGACCTCGAGCAGTACCGCGAGTATGACCAGTACCTCGACGGGGAACGGTACCGGGACTGCGAGCGGCCACGGGACCGGGATCGATGGCGGGACCGTGAGCGTCTGCGGGACCGGGACCGGGACCTGGAGCGACGAAGTCCCATGGTACCGGGCGAAGAAGGTCTTACAAGGACCGGCTTGCCTATGGACTGAGGGACCAGCACCGGCGGTGCCGGGGGTCGAGGGTGCTCAGGCTCTGTTAAGGTGATCAGGTCCCGTGCTGCGGAGAACGTCTCCAGAGTGGAGGGCACGATAAGCTCAACCATGGCACGCGCCAGGGAGCTGGAAGGCACCGGACTCGACGGCTCTTCCGAGGCCGTAATCAACGGTGCAGCGGACGTTGGTGCCGCGGCAGATGACAGCACCGGGCAGTCCGGCTTGGCTAAGCGCTCTGACTGCGGTGTGGCTATAGCGGCTGCAGGAGGCTTGCGCTTCTTGCTCCGACATGAGAGCGAGCAGTGCCAGGCAGAAGCTGGTGCCGGAGACGGCTGGTGACTTGGAGCCTTCCCTGTAGGTGTACGCTCCGGTGCCGAGGAGGCACTTGTTCCCGGTGCCGCTGACGGTGCCAAGGCTGAGGGAGTCAACACTGCCTCCATCAGTAACTGCTTCAGGCGAACGTCCCGCTCTTTTTTAGTCCGGGGCTTGAACTCCTTATAGATGCGGCACTTGTCTGTCAGATGAGACTCGCCCAAGCACTTAAGGCAAGAGTCGTGCGGGTCTCCTGTGGGCATCAGCCTACGACAGGCCGCGCACGATTTGAAGCCCGGTGAGTCGGGCATAGGCCCGGTACTAGGGCAGAGGAAGGGGCTAACCCCCAATCCCTTTAAACTATCTACAAAAAACTACTACAAGAACAATAACTAACTACTAACTACAGTTGAAAGATCGAACTATATACACAATACAAGAGAAATGAGTGAATCTCTAGGGAGGTGGAGAACAGCCAAGCTGCGCTCCACAGTTCCAACGACCGACACGGGCGGTAAGAAGGAACTGAGGAGCGGCGGGCCGGCAGGGGTATATATCCGGCGCCATAGCAGTGCCACTCCAGGGGGCGCCCTGCCGGCCCACCGAGTGTTGCTAGGGTAAAGATCTCCGACGAACGTGCACGCGGCGTGCGTACATCTACCTACTCAAATGGATATGAGCAAGCACTCAAAGAAGAACAACTTTTCCAGATTCCAGGACGTGTCTTAGAGCTCAGCCCCCTTCCAAGTTGTAACATAGCTTTAAACGCATTATTCTGAGAATAATGCTGCTGTGGCTGATTTGGTGTAATTTGAGTAGTGACAGATTTTCAAAGTGGAAAAAATTAATTTAGCAGTCTGGAAAACAGGGCTCTCTTGGACAAAAAGAGGATGGTTGGAACAGTCACACACTCCTGTTTCCTGTCTAAAACGTTGTGTAGTACAAATAGGGGGATCAAGAGAAATTAAAATTGCCACCCATCAGGATTTCCCCTGAAGAGACCAACTGTTAAATATTATCGTCAATGTTAGGATGAAAACAATATTAAATATATCCCTGTAAGATGTGTAGCTCTAATTTTTAGATTTTTAATTGTTAGTGAGTACTATTCAGTTTTGACTTGTTTTCCTAAGAGTTAAAACCTCCACATGAATGTATAGCTTAGCCAAATTCCAGTACAAACTTTCTGGAACTTCCAGTAAACTCCAGTAGAATCCTTCAAACTGATTCCTGTTGGTTTCTACAGGGGACCAATAGTTCTAAGAACCAATAGATCTGTTGTTCTGTTTCAAAATCTTGTTACCAGCTGGAACTATAATGACTTAATTGGAAATTTCTAACAGGAAATATACGAGTTTTAATAAAATTGTTTTGAAACAATAGTGTTTGAGTATCCTTGGAAGACAACAACAAGATAAAAAGGTATCTTTGTATTTCTGGTGGCGATTCCAGTTGGAAACAGAACACAGGTATGTTAGTCTACTGCAGCGGTTCTCAACCTTTTCACCATTGTGGGTTGCATATGCAGCTCTCTATGAGTTATGTGGTCTGCATTCACTCAATATACATAGTACCTGTATGGCCCTGAGGATGTCACATGGCGTGCAGCTGTATGCTGATTGGGCCACAAGTGGCCTGTGGGTTGAGAACCACTGGTCTACTCGTTCCTGGGATATTATACTCTAAATGAAACCAGGTGATGCCAGCAGAGACCATTTGAAGGTAGAGCAGGATAAAGGCAATCTGGGCCCTACACATTCCAGGACATAGGGCCTCACCTGAGTCTTGTCCCCAGCTGGAGTACATTTTCCTCCCAGAGAGGCTATGGGGCTTCCTTATCCCACAAGAGCAGCAGCAGGGGTAGCAGCAGCCTCCCAATTACTTGTTCTTGATGCTGGAATGTATTTGCATTAATGGGTGAGCTAGGGTTAGATAACCTGTGCATTTCTGCAGAATTCACGGAAGGCTCAGAACTTGGACATTTGCATAGCCTGCCAACCTGGGAACTGTATCAAGCTTAGATTCTTACTCTTCTGACGCACCAAAAAGAAGATTTTTTTGTCCTAGAAAGGATAAAGGGAATCCTGTGACTTCTGGTCTGAAAAAATGGTTACCCACCTTTTAGTAACTGTTGTTCTTCGAGATGTGTTGTTCATGTCCATTCAAAGTAGGGGTGCACATGCTGCGTGCACGCCAGCCAGAAGATTTTCCCCTAGCAGCGTCCGTAGGGTCGGCCCTGGCGCCCCCTGGAGTGGCCCCACTACAGCGCCCTATAAAGGGGCCTGCCGACCCTCCACCCCCTCAGTTCCTTCTTGCCGGCACTCCAACAGAGGGGCAGGAGGGTAGGTATTGGAATGGACATGAACAACACATCTCGAAGAACAACAGTTACTAAAAGGTGGGTAATCGTTTTTTCTTCTTCGAGTGGTTGTTCATGTCCATTCAAAGTAGGTGAGTCACAAGCCTAACCTTAGGTGGCGGGGTCAGAGATCACTGCTGACTGGAGTACTGCATGACCGAAGGCTGTATCATCCCTAGCCTGGTGTGTGATTGCGTAGTGTGACGAGAACATGTGGATGGAGGATGATGTGGCCGCACTACAAATCTCCTGAGTCGGGATCTGAGCCAGGAACGCCGCAGAGGAGGCCTGTGCCCTAGTGGAGTGGGCCGTGACCGAAGGAACAGGGGTCTTAGCTATGTGATAGCATTCCCAGATGCAGGTCGCGATCCACGAAGAGATTCACTGAGAGGAGACCGGGAGCCCCTTCATCCTATCCGCCACTGCAATGAAGAGCTGAGTTGAGCATCTGAACAGCTTGGTACGCTCGATGTAAAAAGCTAAGGCCCTGCGGACATCCAGGGAATGTAACCTCCGCTCCTCATTGAAAGAGTGTGGTTTCGGATAAAACACCGGGAGAAAAATATCTTGACCCATGTGGAACTGTGAGACGACCTTGGGTAGGAAAACCGGGTGAGGTCTAAGTTGGACCCTGTCCTTATTAAAGACAGTGTATGGGGGCTTGGATGTTAACGCCCTGAGCTCCGACACCCTCCTGGCCGAGGTGATCGCCACCAGGAAGGCGGTCTTATACAACAAGTACAACAGGGAGCACGAAGCCAGAGGTTCAAAGGGAGGTCCCGAGAGGGCAGAGAGGACCAGATTCAGGTCCCAAGTAGGGGCCGGCTGATGAACATGCGGAAATAGCCTGTCCATACCTTTGAGGAAATGCCCAACCAGCGGGTTTGCAAACACCGAGGTACCCCTCTTTCCTGGATGGAAAGCTGAGATGGCCACCAAGTGAACACAAATCGAGGAGAGGGAGAGGCCCAGTTGTCTGAGGTGGAGCAAATAGTCTAGGACAATGGGGATTGGGACCCCCAGCGGATTATGACCTCGCTGACCCGACCATATGCAGAAGCGCTTCCATTTCGCGAGATAGGTGGCCCTAGTTGATGGTTTCCTACTACCAAGCAGCACTTGTCTGACCTGCTGGGAGCACTGCATCTCCACCGGGTTCAGCCATGGAGCATCCACGCTGTGATGTGAAGGGACTCCAGGTTCGGGTGGCAGAGGAAGCCCCAGTCCTGCGTGATCTGGTCTGGGAGCAGGGGCAGCGTCAGGACCGCCTGAATGGACATGTGCAGGAGTGACGTACCAATGTTGGCGCGGCCACACCGGAGCTATCAGGATTACCCGTGCGTGGTCCCTGCAAATCTTCAAAATCACCCTGTGTATCAGAGGGATCGGAGGAAAGGCATAGAGCAGACCAACCCCTCAAGACTGTAGGGAGGCGTCCGACAGAGACCCCTGACTGCGGCCTAGGAAGGAGCAGAACCGTCGGCACTTTCTGTTTTCCCTTGAGACGAACAGGTCTAACCGGGGAAAGCCCCAGAGCTGGAAAATTGAGAGTACCACGTCCCATCGGAGGGACCACTTGTGACCCTGGAACGAGCGACTGAGGGTGTCTGCCAAACCGTTCTTCTCCTCCGGAAGGCAGAACGCCGTCAGGTGGGTAGCATTGTGGACGCAGAAATCCCACAGCGCGAGGGTTTCCCTGCACAGGGGAGAGGAGCGTGCACCCCCGTTTGTTGATATAAAAGACTGCCAATGTGTTGTCCGAGAGGACTGAAACACATATGCCAGCCAGGTGGAACCGGAAGGTCAAACAAGCCAGACGAACCGCTCTCAGCTCTCTGACACTGATATGCAACTTGAGGTCCTCCAGCGACCACAAGCCCTGTGTCCTGAGGTGTCCCAGGTAAACTCCCCAACCCCGATCTGAGGCATCCGTTACCAGGGAGAGGGAGGGCTGAGGGGCAGCGAAGGGGACACTCATGTACACTTTCTGCTGGTCGAGCCACCACCGCAGCGAGCTTAGCATCAAGTGGGGAATGGACACTACTGAGTCCAAGGGGTCCCTGACGGGGCGATATACAGAGTCTGGCATGGTTTACCACATAGATGCATGCCACCATGTGACCCAACAGTCAGAGGCAGACTCGCGCCATGGTAATCGGAGCATGGTGCAGTCCGAGGATGAGCTCGGAAATCGCACAGAACCTGGATTCCGACAGGTACGCTCTGGCGTGGGTGGAGTCCAGAACTGCTCCTATGAACTCTATGCATTGCGTCGGAGACAGGGTGGACTTGGCTTCGTTCAAGAGGAGGCAGAGATTGAGAAAGGTCCGCCTGATGAACGACACCTGGGTCTCTACCTGCTCCTTGGAGCAGCCCTTTATGAGCCAGTCGTCCAGATAGGGGAATACTTGGATGCCCCGCCTGCGCAGGAAGGCCGCCACAACTGCCATGCACTTCGTGAAGACCCTTGGAGCACCTGACAGGCCGAACGGGAGCACCGTGAACTGCAGATGGGCGTTGGCCGTGACAAACCTGAGGTACCGACGGTGTCGGGGAATTATGGCAATGTGGAAACAAGAGGGATGAGGAGGGGGGCTGGTGGGGCAAGAGGGAGGAGAACTGGATAGAATATCCCCTCTCTACCGCGCAGAGCACCCAGCTGTCTGACGTGATTCAGAACCAGGCACGGTAGAAGGAGGAAAGACGTGACCCAAAGGTAGGGGTAGAAGGATCCAGAGTCTCGATACATAGGTTGCCCTCAACCGTACCATCAAATAGGGGGTTTAGGCCCCGATGGCGGTCTCGATTGACCGGATGCCTGGCCGGAGGGGTGGCTTTGGTGACACCTCCTGCCATTTCTGCCCCGCCTGCACCCCAGCTCCTGGAGAGTCTGAGGCTGGTAGGGGTGTGGGGCCGTCTGCGGCCTAAACTGCCTGCGCTGGGTCGCTGGGGTACGCAAGCCCAGTCAGCAAAGCGTGGCCCGTAAGTCCTTTAGGCTATGCAGACGCTTGTCCATCTTTTCGGAAAACAGGATCTGCCCCTCGAAGGGGAGGTCTTGAATAGTCTGCTGGACCTCACAGGGCAGATCCAAGACCTGGAACTAGGCTCCCCGCCGCATGACCAGGCCCGTGGCCAGGGTGCGCGAGGCTGAGTCCGCCGCATCTAGGGCAGCCTGGAGAGAGGCTTGGGAGATCACTTCCCCTCCTCCACCAGGGCCGAAAACTCTGACCTCGAGTGCTGGGGAAGGAGTTCCGTAAACTTCGACATGGCTGAACACGTGTTATGACCATATCAGCTTACAATTGCCTATTTGTTGGCAATGCAGAGTTGTAGGCCTGCCATGGAGTACACTTTTCTGCGAAAGAGGTAAAGTCTTTCAGCATCCCTGCTCTTTGGTGTTGACCCCTGAAACCCCTGATGCTCCCATTGGTTGGCCGCATTCACCACCAGGGAGTCTGGGGGTGGGGTGGGTGTACAAGTGTTTGTGTCCTTTAGAGGGGAGAAATAGCGCCGCTCTGTTCTCTTGGCAGTAGGGGCCAGTGAGATTGGTATTTGCCATAAGGTGCGGGACGTATCCGCTATGGTCTTTATCAGCGGGAGAGCCACCCTGGATGGCCCTGAGGGAGCCAGGATGTCTACTACAGGGTCTGCGTCCACCTCGATTTCCTCAGCTTGGATTGCGAGGCTCTGAGCTGCTCGCCGGAGCAGTTGTTGGAGGATTCGAGTGTCCTCCAGGGCCAGTGCCGCAGCCGTGCCTGAGACAGCTTCGTCCGGGGAGAAAGACGAGGAAATTACATGGATCAGCCCTTCCTCTGGTGCATTCAGTCCTTTGGGGTCCTGCGGCAACGGTACTGTGGTTGCGGGACCGGTTCCAATTCTAAATGCAGCACCGGTACCGGGGTTGCCAGTGAGTGGCTTGGCGTATTGGGCGGTGACTGCTGAGCCCGAACTGTAGCCGCTGCTCAGCTAGGGGGTGCTGAACTTGGAAATGGCACACCCCTGCCTGGCAACAGTGCCGGTGCAGGAGGCAGCTGCGCCGGGGCCACCGACGCCGAGGAGACCGAGGCTGACTTTGATCAAGGACCAAACGCCTGGCCTACCGACTGGTGGGTCCAAAACGGCCACTGCGAGGACGGATGCCATTGCTGCTGGCACTGTGGGTAACGCTGGTGGCTCGCCCCTGAAACCGATCTTCTGCTCCATGACTGCCTGGAGCAGTAGGAGTCTGCCTCTGAGTCTGAAGTCTCTGAGTACAAGGACCTGGGGGGAGCAGCATCCAGTGCCGTTGGAGAGCGGGTGCTGAGGTGGCGGGGAGCCTCTTATCTGGTCCAGTGCCACCTTAGCGGCGCAGTGCAGGGAGGGAGGTGACAGCGTGGCCGGCAAGCCCCTTGATTGTACTGGGGGATGGGCCGCAGTAGGCAACTCCCTAGGGTGCGGGGAGGCCGGCGCTGGGAGTCCCATCAGGTCTGATGCCGCCTCAAATGCCTCCGGTGTTGAAGGGAGGTGCAAGTCTCCGCTGAGGTCCGGGAATCTAGGCCCCTCCGAACTAGATCGCCCTCTCTGCGGTGTGGGAGTCGATGGAGCAGCCGAGGGCTGCAGCCCAGCCTGTCCGCTTGCACCCGCGGATGGCGTCGGCCTCGGGTCCTGGTGGGGTGACCATTCCCTCACTAGCTTTCTCTTCTTAGCGGGCGATGGTGAGCGGTGCCGCACTGAGGTCAACTTCCTATGACCTGACTCCGTCCGGTGCCGGGTTTTAGATGACTTGGGCTGGGCCCTAAGTCCTGATGCCACTGTCGCGGCGCTCCGCACCGAGGAAGACATGCTGGGCACCCCCTCAGCCGATTCCAGGTCCGAGGGTGGCCACAGGGCAGCCTCCATCAGGAGGACTCTAAGTCTTTGAGCTCTGTCTTTGAGAGGTCTCGGGCGGAAGCCTCTGCAGATAAAGCACTGGTCCTTTTGGTGGCTCTCTCCGAGGCACCTCAAACAAGCAGAGTGTGGGTCACACTTGGGCACGAATTTCTCACAGTCCTTGCACAGTTTAAACCCGGGGGACCCGGGTATGCCCCAGCGGGCGATGAAAACTTTGGGGGGGGACTCCCCAACTACCAAGAACTATATACAATGACCTAAGTAAACTAACTAACTATATACACGGACTATACACAAGGATAGGACACGGCTAACTTGCTATGCGCAAGAGAAGTTCCAGCTAGCTGTCACCGGTGGTAAGAAGGAACTGAGGGAGTGGAGGGTCGGCGGGCCCCTTTATAGGGTGCCATAGTGGTGCCACTCCAGGGGGCGCCAGGGCCGACCCTATGGACGCTGCTAGGGGAAAATCTTCCGGCTGGCATGTACACGGCGCGCACACACCTACTTTGAATGGACATGAACAACCACTCAAAGAAGAACTTTTATTGCTTGCTATCTTCCTCCATTTAACCAGGGAAGGAAATTAAAATAAAAGGCTTCGGCAGCAACTCGGTTACAGATTGAGAGGACTGAATAGTAGGTGTGGTCTGGTGAATTGCTCCCAGAAAACGTGAAGTCCTTGTCAGTCAATATAGACAAGACAACCTTGGGCAGGACAGACTTGGGGGAGAAGGTAAGGGCTGAGTGCACACCAAAAAGACTGCCTGAATGTGAACTGTGAAGAGTCCCTGTGGCAACTTATAGACTAACAACGTTTGGAGCAATGAGCGTTCAATGGTAAATACCTATGTTGTCGATGCCTGTGGAAAATTTCCAGGGCAGTATATAATAGCAAGCAAGCGCCAGCTAGAGATAAACGAGGTTAGTTAAATCAGAGGAATTTGATATAGGATGGCAATATACAAAACCTGTAGGAAAAGTAACACTTCAATCCCCGGACACCACCTATACGCAAATCTTAAGTGACCATCCTGCCACAAAAAAACTTCCAGACCAGACTATCAAGACAAATTGCTGAGTCAGTTCATCTGCAAATTGACACCATCAGCTCAGGATTTAACAAGACTGATGGCTTGCCAACTACAAAAGCAGTTCTCCTCCCTTGGTTTTCACACCTCAACTCTAGAAAGAGAGCCCTTACCTCCCTTCATTGAACTAACCTCGTATCTATAGCCCTGTTGCTTGCTTGCATATATATACCTGCCCCTGGAGTAATTCCACTCAAGATCCGACGAGTGTATTCCCCAGAAAGCTCATGCTCCTAATGTCTGTTAGTCTATAACAGGGTAGTCAATCTATGGCAATGCGTGCCGACAGGGGGCACGCGACTGATTCAGTGGCACTCACATTCGCGGTAAAGGGCTGAGATCATCAGCCAGAAGACAGACTGAACTGTAAAGTGGTGAATGTAAGAGTCCTGGGCACCTTATAGACAACAGACGTTTGGAGCTAGTTTCATGGTAAATACCTATTTTGTCGGATGCCTGTAAGTGGAAATTTCAGGGGCAGGTAATAGATCAAGCAACAGCAGGCTAGAGATAACAGGTTAGGTTAAATCAGGGAGGAATTTGATATTAGAAATGGCCACAGGTTTGGGGGGGCTCTGCATTTTAAATTAATTTTAAATGAAGCTTCTTAAACATTTTAAAAACCTTATTTACTTTACATAGAACAATAGTTTAGTTATATACTATAGACTTATAGAGAGAGACCTTCTAAAAACGTTAATGTATTACTGGCACCCGAAACCTTAAATTAGAGTGAATATATGAAGATTCGGCACACTACTTCTGAAAGGTTGCCAACCACTGGTCTACAGGGGCGGCTCTAGGCATTTTGCCACCCCAAGCATGGCAGGCAGCCTGCTTGCCGCTCTCGTGGCACCGGTAGAGCGCCCCCCGCAGCTTGCCACCCCAAGCATGCGCTTGGCGTGCTGGGGCCTGGAGCCGCCCCTGCTGGTCTATAAGGTGCCACAGGACTCTTTGCTGCTTTTACAGATCCAGACTAACACAGCTACTCCTCTGATACCTGGAACTGTGAAGTGGCATGTAAAGGCAGAGATTTAGTGGTAGGGCAATTTCATAAGTGCAGGAGCTCTGAACCAACCTATTAAAATATACTGGAACCAACAGCTGACCTTTAGTACCTGCCTGATTGGATTTTTTCCCCATCTACCTTTCTTCTTTTCTCTCCTGTGTTATATTTCTTCCTCTGCTTTTCTCCCGTCATTCTTTTCCGCATTGTCTATTTGACCTTTCGACCTCTTAGATTTTGTGGAGAAGGGCCATTCCACACACACTCTGTCCTATAAACCCTTTCCTCCTTCCTCCCCCCACCCAGCCATCGCCTTTCCCCTCAGACTATCCCCAGATAGAACATTCATATGAGCAATGGTTTGCCAGATCAGGCCCATAGACTCTGATCTTCAGGGCAGGTACTGCACCTTCCTATATGCGCTGTAAAGTTCCATGCATACCTCTGATACTAGTGAAATAAAAAATAATAATTTGGTCTGGGGACTGTAGAATTGCAGAAGTGCATGGCTACAGTTTATTTTGAGCAAAATAACTCCAACAGATCCTTAACTTTGAGTAGGTTGTGTGTTATTTACAGTTATCATAAAAGTTCCTATGTTCTATGTTGCCTTTAGCATTTTTGATTTTTATTATTATTTAAAAATATTTGAATTATGGTATCCCAAAGACCCTAACTGAGATTAGGACCCCTTTCTGCTGGGTGCTGTGCAAACGTGAAAGGCCTGTACCTTTTTTTCAACCTAAAAAAAGGCAGCACACCTCACCCTTACTTTCTTTTTATGTTTGTTTTTGAAAGAATGCTAATTATTATGTTTTTATTAATTGCTTTTGTCTGGAAACATGGACACTTACAGTGGTAGGAAATAAATACATAGAATTATTATTTACTATGTGATACAGCATGGCCAGAGCGCAGCATAAGAGTGTTAGCAGGGGGCCTTATTCCCTGCCAAGGGAGGAAGGTTTGCTTTAGATTAACTAGAACAGCTGTGGCCAATTAGAGCACCTGACTCCAATTAGAGCACCTGACTCCAGTCATGGGATATAAACCCCTGCTTCAGTCAGACAGGGGGTGGTAGTTGAAGGAGAAAGGTTGGATTGGAGCAGAGTGCAGATTGCAGAAGAGAAGAGTTTGTCCAGAGAGAAATAGAAGGTTTGGAGGAGTGCTGCGGTGGATTGGGAAGCCCAACAGAAACCCTAGGTAAGGGGCACCAGGCTTGTATAGAAGAGAGGCGAGAAGCCCTTCACAAGCTGACGGGTATGAGAGGGAAGTAACCCAGGGGAAGAAACCGCTAGTCAAGTGGTTCACCACAACCCCAGGGCCCCTGGGTTGGGACCTGGAGTAGAGGGCGGGCCCAGGTCCCTCCCTCTCCACTCCCCTCCTCCAAGGACACTAGGGGAGTGATTAAGAACTGGTTCAGAGGCAAGCAATATCGCCCTGAACCTACCCCAGAGAAGAGAGAGCGCGAGACCCAGAGAACAGTACTGGCAATTTGCCACAACTATTATTATTATTATTATTATTAAATGTGATAGGTAAGAAATCTACACTTTAAAGCTGAATAAATTGTATTAGTCACACAGTTCATGCACGCTGGACAATGAGTCAACCACTACTTTTGTTACATTTCCTTGTTATATTGCCTCAGGAAGTTATCCTTGAGACTATTAAACCTTGAGATGACACTCTAAACATCAATTAGTAATCATCCTTCTAGCAGTTGTGAAAGGGCCAGACTAGGGAGTGGTTTGTTTTGGATGACAGGTATGCAACTGACACACGTCATAAAACAAAACCACAGAACAGCTCAACCTGATCCTCCATGCGTCAAGTTTCAATCTTGACACATACTGTCTCAGTCTGTCTTAAAGCAAATTTCAGTTCTTTCACAATATTCTGAAAGGCCTGATCTCTTCCCTGAAGAAGTGTACAAAAAAAATTTCATGCAGTTTCTAAGAAAAACCCTACACACAGATCCTCAGCATTGATGTCAGTGGAGTTACACTGACTTCCCCCATTCCCCCAGTTTTTAGATAGGTGAGGGGAAATCATCCAGATATATCAAATGTAACAGTAAGAAAAAATGCATGAAATATACAAATATATTTCAGTAAATAGACTTGCCAAATACAAGAACCTTTCATAGACCAACCTACCCTCTCAACTACCTAGGTCCAGATAACCTTCATGTTCAGAGCAGCATAAGGAGGCCAGAAAACAGCCAGATCTCCATACTGTGCTACAGCTATCCTCAGCTTGTATAAGTTACTACTAGCTGGAGCTGGCTGAAATGTGGGCTTTCCAGTTTGTGAGAAATCTTGATATTTTGAAATTTCCTGCAAACCAGAAATCCAAAATAATAAAAAAAATTGTTTCCGAAATACAAACACATGGTGTTTCTGTAAAGACATTTCCTCCCACAGACCCACCAGCTGGTGAGTGAAACTGACATTCTTGTCAGTTAAACTGGCAACAATGCCAATTTCACTCAGCAGCTGCCAGGGCCTGTGGCTCTGGGGCAGCCCTGTCATGAGGCCTGCCCAGGAGCCAGCTGGCAGCCTGAATAGCCAGCTGGACCAAGAGTCTAGAAGCCCCGAGATCCCCAGTCCAGGGCAGTATTCAGGGCAGGACTGCCCCAGACCCACACAACCTGGGACTTGGGAGCCCATCCCAGGATTTTCAGGCTCCCAGGTCCATGGCAGTGAGCTTGGAATCCCTGAGAGCTCTGGCTTGAGCCAGGATTCTTAGGGCTTCTAGGTTCCCTGCTATGGAGCTGGGAGCCAAGCCCTAGTTACATTCAGGGCTTTCAGACTCTTGGCTACATGGCAGGAAGACTGGAAGCCCTGGAGTGGCAGGGTTGCCTGAGAGCCACAGATTCTGGAAGATAGAGTTTCTGGCCCCAGAGTGGTCTGCATGGCTGGCTACCCTAGAGTCACGGATCCTAGAAGTTACTAGGCCTGGGAGAAATGTACATGGCAGGGCTTATAGACTCATAGACTCATAGGTCAGAAGGGACCAATATGATCATCTAGTCTGACCTCCTGCACAAGGCAGGCCACAGAACCCTACCCATCCACTTTTATAACAACCCCTAACCCATGACTGAGTTATTGAAATCCTCAAAACTGTGGTTTGAAGCCTCAAGCTGCAGAGAATCCACCAGCAAGCGACCCATGCCCCACGCTGCAGAGGAAGGCGAAAAACTCCAGGGCCCCTGCCAATCCGCCCTGGAGGAAAATTCCTTCCCGACCCCAAATATGGCGATCAGCTAAACCCTGAGCATGTGGGCAAGACTCACCAGCCAGCACCCAAGAAAGAATTCTCTGCAGTAACTCAGTTCCCATCCCATCCAACATCCCCTCACAGACCATTGAGCAGACTTATCTGCTGATAATCCAAGATCAATTGCCCAAATTAAACTATCCCATCATAACATCCCCTCCATATACTTATCAAGCTTAGTCTTAAAGCCAGATAAGTCTTTTGCCCCCACTACTTCCCTCGGAAGGCTGTTCCAGAACTTCACTCCCCTAATGGTTAGAAACCTTCGTCTAATTTCAAGTCTAAACTTCCTAATATCCAGTTTGTACCCATTTGTCCTTGTGCCTACATTAGTACTAAACTTAAATAATTCCTCTCCCTCCCTAACGTTAATCCCCCTGATATATTTATATAGAGCAAGCATATCCCCCCGGAGCCTTCTTTTGGCCAGGCTAAACAAGCCAAGCTCTTTGAGTCTCCTTTCATAAGGCAGGTTTTCCATTCCTCGGATCATCCTAGTAGCCCGTCTCTGAACCTGTTCCAGTTTGAATTCATCCTTCTTAAACATGGGACACCAGAACTGCACACAATATTCCAGGTGGGGTCTCACCAGCGCCTATATAACGGTACTAACACCTCCTTATCCTTGCTGGAAATACCTCGCCTGATGCATCCTAAAACCGCATTTGCTTTTTTAACAGCCATATCACATTGGCGGCTCATAGTCATCCTGCTATCAACCAATACCCCAAGGTCCTTCTCCTCCTCTGTCGCTTCCAACTGATGCGTCCCCAACGTATATCTAAAATTCTTATTATTAATCCCTAAGTGCATGACCTTGCACTTTTCACTATTATATTTCATCCTATTACTATTACTCCAGTTTACAAGGTGGTCCAGATCTTCCTGAATAGTATCCCGGTCCTTCTCCGTTTAGCAATACCCCCCAGCTTTGTGTCATCCGCAAACTTTATTAGCACATTCCCGCTCTTTGTGCCAAGGTCAGTAATAAAAGGTTAAATAAGATCGGTCCCAAAACCGATCCTTGAGGGACTCCACTAGTAACCTCCTTCCAGCCTGACAGTTCACCCTTCAGTACGACCCGCTGGAGTCTCCCCTTTAACCAGTTCCTTATCCACCTTACAACTTTCATATTCATCCCCATCTTTTCCAATTTAACTAACAGTTCCCCATGCGGAACCGTGTCAAACGCCTTACTGAAATCGAGGTAAATTAGATCTACCGCATTTCCTTTGTCTAAGTAATCCGTCACCTTCTCAAAGAAGGAGATCAGGTTGGTTTGGCACGATCTACCTTTAGTAAATCCATGTTGCAATTCGTCCCAATTACCATTGACCTCAATGTCCTTAACTACTTTCTCCTTTAAAATTTTTCCAAGACCTTACATACTACAGACGTCAAGCTAACAGGCCTATAATTACCCGGATCACTTTTTTTTCCCTTTCTTAAAAATAGGAACTACGTTAGCAATTCTCCAGTCGTACGGTACAACCCCCGAGTTTACCGATTGCTTAAAAATTCTCGCTAACGGGCTCGCAATTTCACGCGCCAGTTCCTTTAATATCCTCGGATGGAGATTGTCCGGGCCCTCCGATTTTGTCCCATTAAGCTGTTCAAGTTTGGCCTCTACCTCAGATGCGGTAATATCCACCTCCATATCCACATTCCCGTTTATCATCCCTCCATCATCCCTAAACTCCTCACTAGTCTTATTAAAGACTGAGGCAAAGTACTTATTTAGATATTGGGCCATGCCTAGGTTATCCTTAACCTCCATTCCATCCTCAGTGTATAGCGGCCCACTTCTTCTTTCTTTGTTTTCTTCTTATTTATGTGGCTGTAGAACCTTTTACTATTGGTTTTGATTCCCTTTGCAAGGTCCAGTTCTACATGGCTTTTAGCCTTCCTCACTTTATCCCTACATGTTCTGACCTCACTAAGGTAGCTTCCCTTGCTAATCCCGCCTTTCTTCCACTCCCTGTAAGCTTTCTGCTTTTTCCTAATCCCCTCTCTGAGTGCTTGCTCATCCAGCTTGGCCTACAACTCCTGCCCATGGTTTTTTTCCCCTTTCTTGGGATGCAGGCTTCCGACAGTTTCCGCAGCTGCGACTTAAAGTAATTCCAGGCCTCCTCCGCATTTAAATCCACAAGTTCCTCCGTCCAATCCACTTCCCTAACTAATTTCCTTAACTCTTTAAAATTAGCCCTCGAGAAGTCGAAAACCCTAATCCCAGATCTACGTTTGTTTATCCTTCCATCTAGTTTGAACTGAATCAGCTCATGATCACTCGAACCAAGGTTGTCCCCTACCACCATTTCTTCTACGAGGTCCTCACTGCTCACCAAAACCAAATCTAAAATGGCATCCCCTCTCGTAGGTACTTCAACTACTTGATGAAGAAATCCATCCGCTATCACATCCAGAAAAATCTGACCCCTATTATTCTTGCAAGCACTCGTCCTCCAGTCTATATCCGGGAAGTTGAAGTCTCCCATGATCACACATTTCCCCTTTGTGTTTACTTCATTAAAGACATTAAAGAGGTCTCTATCCATATCCAAATCAGATCCCGGCGGTCTGTAGCACACCCCAAGCACTATCTCAGGGGAAGCTCTAGTAGCTTTTTTACCCAGTGTGATTTTTGCCCAGACAGACTCTGTCTTATCCATTCCATCACTTCTTATTTCATTACAGTTAACCTCATCATTGATGTACAAGGCTACTCCACCACCTTTGCCTTTCTTCCTGTCTTTTCTAAACAGCACATAGCCTTCAATACCTGTACTCCAGTCATGAGTACTATTCCACCAGGTTTCTGTTATCCCTATAATATCCGGTTTCACTTCCTGCACCAGTAGCTCCAGTTCCTCCATCTTGTTACCTAGGCTCCTCGCATTAGTGTACAGACATTTTAATTTTTGGCGTTTGGCGTCAGTGACATTCTTTACCCCGTCGTGCACAGACCTTCTACCACCAGCATCACCTGTTAGTCTAGTTTCTACTCCGCTTTTCCTCCTTGGGTCAATTCTTCGGTCCACAAGGTATCCCCTCTCACTTTGTTTACTTCCCTCTCCAGGTTAAATTCCGGCGTGGAGATCTCCTGAACATCTCCCAACCATCTCCCCCAACTTCCTAGTTTAAAGCTCTCTTAATGAGGTCGGCGAGCCTCCATCCTAGAAGTCTATTTCCCTCCTTACTTAGATGAAGTCCATCCCGAGCGAACAGTCGTCTGTCCGTAAATGCTTCCCAATGACCGTACATCCCAAAGCCCTCCTTATAGCACCACTGCCTGAGCCATCTGTTAATCGTCATAATCTTGTCGCTCCTTCGTCGCCCCGCTCTAGGAACCGGCAGAATCCCACTGAAGATCACCTGAGCCTCGATTTCTTGAGCGTCTTCCCCAGTCTGGCATAGTCCTCCTTGATACAGTCCAGCGAGTAACTAGCCGTATCATTCGTTCCCACATGAAGGACAATCAACGGATTCTTTCCCGCTCCCGCTAGGATCCTTTTCAGCCTCAGGTCCACATCCTGTATCTTAGCACCCGCAGACAGCACACCCTTCTGTTCTCCCGATCAGGTCTAGTTACAGGCCTGTCTATTCTTCTCAGTAAGAGTCTCCAATCACGTAGACTTGCCTTTTCCTGGTGACAGTGTGATTCTCCGGTCTATCCCCCGCACCAGCTGGCCGCAAGTCCTCTCGATTCGTATTCGCCCTTGCAATCCTCCTAGGGCTCATACTTGGTGTTGCCTCCATTGACTCCTCCCTCCCTTCTGCAGGACTAGCTGCTCGTCTCTTTTTTTCCTTGCCCTCTCTCCTTCAGCGAGCCTGCTGTGCTCCATCTTCATTTTCCAACGAGCACCAGCAAACCTGTCCCTGAGTTCTATCTTCTTTTCCAACTCAGCAAACCTGTTCCCGTTCTATTCCACCAACAAGCACTGGGCTGCTGGCAGACCCCTGCCCCTTCCCTTTTCTGGCTTCTTGGTTTCTCTGCCTTGGTCTCCCCTGTAAACTCCCCCTGGAAACTCCCACTGAAACTCCCCTGTTAGCAGCTCTGTGTGCTGGCTCCTGTGCCGCTGCAGCTGTCTGGGAGCATGCCAGCTCAGCTGGCAGGGAACCAGGCAGGTTTCCACCAGAATTCAGCAAAGGTGTTTCAAGCCCAATTCACTTTTGGAGAAATTTGGGGATCAATGAACTGGCATTTTCTGACAAAACTGTTTCATGAGAATTTTTGAGCAGTCCTACTAATAATCTATATTACCCTGCATATACTCCATTAGATTCAAGGAGCCTTAACAAGCTCACTGATGATTCCCTGTCACTGCTGCAAACAGCAACTTGGCACAGAGGAAAATCTGGACCTTGTTTCTCAAAATGTTGCATTTTCAAACCATCAGAAAGGGATCTATGGATCACAATTTATGGTCCATTCTTGGGGAATCAATTCATATTTAAAAATATTCAGTCTGGGAAATCTGTCTATGTGAAATTTATTAATTCTGTGTGAGATTATGCACTCTTATCAAACTACAAATTTTGTTTGATTGTATGGCTGGCTAGTCTACCTTCTCTGCTGCCTTTTTATACTTCAATTTTGAGATGAAGTTCTAAAAGATGGTGACAGAGGGCTTATAATGGGTTGTTAAACCTGGATAGTTTTCTAGTCTAACGGAAACACCTGTGGACAAAGAAGGTGGCCAAATCAAGAAAACTGGTTCTGAAAGGTGGGTTAGTAACCAGGCAGGTGATCACTTGGTTGGGGACTTTGAACACCTGACAAGACTGATCATAGGTCACATGATGGAAAGGACTTTCACTTTATAAAAAGGAGGACACTTTCACCAGACATTTTAGAGAAAGGGAGAAGAGACCAGAAGTGGATAGCAAGATTATGCAGGAGGAAAAGGAAAAGGATCCTGGATACCCTAGAGGACTCTTGACAAAATCCCAAAAAACTCTCAAAAGTAGTAAGAAAACTGAGGGAGGGATAGCATATTGCTGTTTTATTGTTTTTAAGATACTCCTCTCTCTTGAGCTTTGTAAATTAAGGAGTAATTGTGTTGGAAATCTTTACAAAGCCTGTGTGTTATGTGCTTAAATTATCATATATCCCTAAAGAGGTAAACTGTAAACCAGAGTGCCCACAAGCCTGGAGCTCTGGGAGAGAGTGTGTTTAAGCTACTGGAGTGCCCAAGGAGGTCAGCACAGGACTAGGGCAGTTAGATTGCAAGGTCCCAGTTCCGTGAAGGGGTAACAGAGTCTGTGCCCAAGAAGTGTGTCAGAAAGGCCAAATGAAAAAGAGAGTAATGGAGCTTAGTCAGACCAAAAGACATGTAAAAGCACACCTCGCTAATACAAAATGGCTAATTTGCATTAGACACCACAGCACAGGTGCATCTTCCTCAGGAAGGACTGTTCATTTAGTACATTCCCAGAGATGCAGAAGACCTCAAAAGGAGAGGAGAGAAGAGGGGGCTATGTCTCTCCCTTTCCTCTGCTGGGTTCACAAAATGGACCAGCTATGCCATGTAAATAGGCTGCACCACTCTAAAGGATCTAGGTAGGATGACCATACATGCTGTTTTGGAGGGGACAGCCCCCTTTTTAAGCCTTGCCCTGGATTAGAGTTGCCAGCAGTCTGTTTTTTTACTGGAATGCGTGTTCGAAAAGGGACCCTGGTGGCTCCAGTCAGCACCGCTGACAGGGCCATTAAAAGTCTAGTAGGCAGCACAGCGGGGCTAAGGCAGTTTCCCTGCCTGTCTTGGATCTGTGTCGTTCCTGGAAGCAGTGGCATGTCCCCCTCTGCCTCCTAGGCATAGGGGCAACCAAGGGGCTCCATGCCCTGCCCTTACCCCAGGTGCCAGCTCCGCAGCTCCCACTGGCCGGGAACTATGGCCAATGGGAGCTGCGGGGGCAGCACCTACAGATGGGGCAGCGTGCAGGACTGTCTGGCCATGCCTCCGTGTAGGAGCCAGAGGGGGGATATGCCGCTGCTTCTGGGAGCTGTGTGAGGTAAGCGCCACCTGGAGCCTATACCCCTGGCCACCTTCCATACCCCAACCCTCTGCCCCAGTCCTTATCCCCCTCCCACACTCCAAACCCCTTGATCCCAGCCCAGAGCACCATCCTACCTTCTCCCCAGTCTGCCTCCAGTCGTCTGCTTCTGCCAAATCCCAGCACAGGCACCATTTAGGGAGAGTGGGGAAGGGGAACACCTGCCCCACCAAGTTTCATGCCACTGGTTGGGAGCAACACCTGCTGTGGTGCCCCATCGCTCTCTCCTCTCCTCTCATCTGCTGGGAGTAACCGGTCCTCTCCCATCCTCCCATCACCGGCTGGGAGATGCCTGCCCCCACCATACCAAAATCTGAAATGGTGGCCCTGCATCCACCACTTCCCCAGGGCTGCTCTCTTGGTCTCTCCCTCTACCTGGAGCCTCCATCATGCCTTTCTGCTATTCCAGCCCCAAAAGGGGCATTGCCCCGCTAGCTGGCTCATAGTCCAATAGCTTTACCTCCTGTCTCCGAGCCCAAAAGTACTCACACTCACACACTCACCCTGCTTTGTTTCCCAGATCCCAGCCCATACCCATTCCTCTTCCCTTTGCCCCCATCTCTGCTACTTGGCTCACTGGGGGTGTGGAAAAACATTTGCGGGGGCATGGGTGACAAGCAGCAACGCCAGTTTCAGTTTAGAGCAATATTGGCACCGTAGATCTAGGTCCTCTGCAGATGATAAAAAATTACTCAAGATAATGAAGTCCTAAGCAGACTTTGGATCTCACAAAACTGGGTGATTGGACAACAAAATGGCAGATGAAATTCAATGTCGATAAATGCAAAGTAATGCACACTGGAAAACATAATTCCAAGTATACATATGAAATGATGGGTCTAAATTAGCTGTTACAACTCTAAAAAGAGATCTTGGAGTCATTGTGGATACTTCTTTGAAAACATCCATGCAATATGCAGTGGCAGTCAAAAAAGCTAATAGAATCGTAGAAATCAATAGGAAAGAGATAGATAATAAGAAAATATCATATTGCCTCTACATAAATCCATGGTAACCCCACATCTTGAATACTATGTGCATGTAAATACTTTCTGGTCGCTCCATCTCAAAAAAGATATATTGGAATTGAAAAAGGTACTAAGACTGGGACTTTTCAGCTTGGAAAAGAGAGGACTAAGGCAGGATATGATAGAGGTCTATAAATCATGACTGGTGTGGAGAAAGTAAATAAGGAAGTGTTGTTATTTACTCCTCATAACATAAGAACTAGGGGTCACCAAATTAAATTAATAGGCAGCAGGTTTAAAACAAAGTATTTCTTTATACAATGCACAATCAACTTGTGGAACTCTTAGCCAGAGGATGTCATGAAGGCCAAGACGATAACAAGGTTCAAAAAAGAATTAGATAAATTCATAGAGGATAGGTCCGTCAATAGCTATTAGCCAGCATGGGCAGCGATGGCGTCCCTAGTCTCTGTTTGTTGGAAGCTGGGAATGGGCAACAGGGGATGGAGCACTTGATGATTATTGTTTTGTTCATTCCCTTGGAAGCACCTGACATTGGCCACTATCGGAAGACAGGATACTGGGCTAGATGGACCTTTGGTCTAACCCATATGGCTAGGGTTGCCAACTTTCTCATCACACAAAATTGAACATCTTAGCCATGCCCCTTCCCGGAGCACCCCCCTCCCCCATTCACTACATTCCCCCTTCCTTGATGGCTCCCTCTCCCACACCCTCACTCACTTTCACTAGGCTGGAGCAAGGGATTAGGGTGTGGGATGGGGTGAGGGCTCTAATTGGGGATGCAGGCATTGGGGTGGGCTGAAGATGAGGTGTTCGGGATGTAGGAGGGGGCTCTAGGCTGGAGCGGGAGTTGGGATGCAGGGGGGTGAGGGGTCCAGCCGAGGGTGAAGGTGCTGGGGCAGGGCTGGTGATGAGAGGTTTGGATGCAGGAGAAGGCTCTGGGTTTGAGGGTGGAGGGGTTCAGGGCTGGAGCAGAGGATTGGGACTCAGTGTTGGGGCACGGGGTTACCTCAGGCAGCTCCCAATCAGAGGTGCAGTGGGGCTATGGCAGGCTCCCTGCCTGTCCTAGCATCACACTGAACCCTGGAAGCGGTAAGCAGGTCCAGCTCCTAGGCAGGGGGACCAGAAGGCTCCACACACTGCTCTCATCTGCAGGCACTGCCTCGGCAGCTCCCATTGGCCACAGTTCCTGGCCAATGGGAGTGCGGAGCCAGTGCTCAGGGTGGGGGCAGCAGCAAGCAGAGCCCTCCCACTTAGGAACCAGACCTGCTGGCTGCTTCCAGGATACAGTGCGGAGCCAGGACAGGAAGGGACCAACCTGCCTTAGCCTCGCAGCACCACCAACTGGAGTTTAACGGCCCAGTCGGCGGTGCTGACCTGACCCACAGGGTCCCTTTTTGACCGTGCATTCTGGTCAAAAACCAGACACCTGGCAACCCTAAGCATGGCTGTTCTTATGTTCTCTTTGACCTATTGTAAGCATTTGCAGAAGGATCAACAGCAGAAGGTATTAAGAGAGCAGGTCTTGCACAGCAGAAAAATCCTTGAGATTTTAATAGCGTAAACCAGAGAACATCACTACTTTAAACACATGTATTAAACTGCCTGGAGCTCGTGTATCTTAAAGATTTGTTTTTTAAAAAATCAACAAGAAAACAAAGCATGATCTATAGCGCTGCTTATGAGTACGTAAACTGACTTCAATTTGACAGCAATTAAATTTATTGCTCAGTTTCTTCAGTTGTTAAGCATTAAATCAGTTACTCTCTGCAAGCTAAAATAAATATTTTTCAGGAAGAGCAGAAGTGAAAACTGAATACATGGTATCATTTTTGATTGTAAGATTATTGTTGAAACCACATGAATTCAATGACGTGCACTGAATTGTAAAGTTACATATCCAAGGAATAATCTAGCCCATTTCCTTCTTGCATAATGAATGTATACAGCTAGAGCTAGACATAGTAGTACTTGAGACCACATCAACTTATCTCAAATCTTTTTCTTTGTGCCAGAATAACCTTTAAAGTACAAACTACCGTAATTTCACTAACCAGGTATATATGATCAGGAAGCAGCGTTTATAAAAAACAGGAAGTGAAACTTTTTGAGGATTGTTGTCAAAATCCATCTGTACTTCAGTCTTTTAGGCTAAATGCAAAGGCATGTCCAATATTATTATTGTTTTAGTACAAAAGAATTTTAATCATTCACAAAATACTGTTTTATTTTCATTTTGTAACTTATTCTTATTTGTTTTACCTATTCATGCAATGTTGCTGGAGTCACTTAGTTGTTGGCATGATATGAATTCTATAGACATTTTTTAATTTCTGTTAAACAAACAAAGCCCGAGTGCTGAACATCAAGCTGTTCCCCCTACCAATCTTCCATCATCAATAAACCTGAATCTCAGATGCACCTTATACCTATGTTAATACTGAGTTTGGTCAGGGCTACAGGTGATGATGAGCAAATAGAGAAGAACCCAGCTTGACTCTCATTCAAGGGTGAGTTTGCAACAATGTCTATTAGGGAAAGAGCATCTTTTTATCTGTAAACTGAAAAAAAGATACATGAATCACAGAAAACATGGGACCTAACAGCAACATTTTATAGTCACTTCAGAGCAGAATCAAACTACCAAGAAACTGATTCCTAAGCAAACAAAGTATTTTCTCCAGATACAACTGTGACATCATATCTGAGATATACAGCTGTGATATGTCAATTATTTCAAGTAATTGCTACTAAAAAACTCAAAAACTGGCTGTGCTTCTTTTATTTTTTTGCATAGAAATGCTTATTAAACTGTTTTTGTAGTGTTGGTGCTTAATGACTACAAAGCAGTGCGAAGAAACAGATGGTATGGAAGATGTAGAAAATTAATTATTTTGAAAAATCATTTCATTTGACTTCACTTCAATTTAATTTAAGGCACAGTGAGTGAAGGGCTTCTAAGCATCATTTTGGCCAAGAAAAAAATGGAGTAAAGATGGCAGAAAAGGGTGAATTTTGAACTGTGTAAAACAACTGAAAAGAGGGCAGAATTGGCTTGTCTGTGCCCATCAGAAGTGTTTGATGCAGTGACTGACGGGTAAGATGTCACTCTAGCAATTGGCAACTGCTGCTAAGATTCCAGAGGTTCAGTACAATATAATGCAAGGTTTGTATGAAACATACATACTTTCATACAAGTATCACAAAATACACTGTAAAGGGCACTATAAGAGAGAAAGAATGCTTTGGTGAGTGACTCAAAAGCAGAAAGGAAAAAAACACCACCACGATGGAGAAGAATAAAAGAAAAAAGGCTAAAATATAGAGGTAAACTGAAAAGCTTGTTTAAAAAAACAAACAAATGTAATATCTTTTTTGAAATGCCATTAACAGAATCCCCATGTAGACTCACACATTTTAAATACATATGTTTTAACAGTGAACTGAAAGGCTGTGAGTTCTGGCACTCAAGCTCTGTTTTTCCTGTAGGAGTTAGTGACAGGACGTAAGGGAAACCCAAATCTTCCAAATCAGGTTTTGGCAGGCAAGGAAAGAATACATTAATTTTCAAATGTCCTGCTGAAAAGCTGGGTTCTTAAATAGTTTTACTTATTTATTTAATTTTTAAAAGCATTTCAGTTTGTCTCTAAACATGGACAAAATGTAAACAAGCAGTCTTGCCAAACAGTTCAGAGTGCAGAGAGAATGGAAGGATGAAATAAATAAGGTGGAAAGGGACAGGCAAGAAGAGTTTAAAGTGTCTTGCTGGCTAAAGCTTACAGGTAGGGTTTAAGATGAGCTGTGAAGGCACAGAGGGAACAGAATGACTCAGAGATAAAGCTGCACAAATGAACAATTGAGCTCTATGTCCAACCATGGATCCCTATTCTTCCACTGGAGTATATCAGTAACTCCCATTGAAGGCAACTGGAGTTATTGGTAACTTCTGAAAGTGAATTGAGCCACTGAGAGATACAGGAGGCAAAAAGGAAACCAACACTAGTGTGACGCTCTGTACTTCGGGGAACACCCTACACCCCCATGTTCATCTTTATAAAATGATTGTGTGGTATTCAATGCAAAGTTTGTCATGTTGGGTGTCTTCAGAAGGCTCATGATGCACTGAGCATGGTTGTTATAGTAATTGTTACAGTAAGGTTATAGGTTATAATTTCATGTACATAGTTATGAGGTTGAAAATGTATCCTCATGGCTTAAAGCAAACCCAGGCAAAAACTCTCCAAGAAGAGAGAGGTAATTCACACCTTGTCAGGGCATGGATGGGACAAGCCCAGCCCAGCCTCACAGAAACAATGGACACTGGCTTAGGCAGCAACAGAAGAATCTGTTAGACCCTCGAGGGAATCACCCCTTTCCTTTGGGCAGTTTGGGACTACAATGGAGTAATGCTCACCTGACTCTGAAGGGGTGGGAGGTGTGCAAAGCCAGAAGGAAAGAAAGGACATGATAAAAGGGAGAGACATTTTGCCATGCTCTCTCTCTTCCACCTACATCTCCAGACACCACCACCACCAAGCAACTGAAGAGCTAATCAAAGGGGAGAGCCTGACTGAAAAGTAACAGCCAGCCTGTGGTGAGAAGCATCTAAGTTTTTAAGGACACTGAAAGTGTTAATATCAGCTTAGAATGCATTTTGCTTTTATTTCATTTAACCAAATCTGATTTGTTATGCTTTGACTTATAATCACTTAAATCTACGTTTATAGTTAATAAATCTGTTTGTTTATTCCACCTGAAGCAGTGAGTTTGGTCTGCAATGTGCCAGAGACTCCCCTTGGGATAACAAGCCTGGTACATATCAATTTCTTTGTTAAATTGACAAACTCATATAAGCTTGCAGCGTCCAGCAGGCATAACTGGACACTGCAAGATGGAGGTTCCCAGGGTTGTGTCTGGGACTGGAGATATTGGCTAGTGTCATTCGCTTGCAGGTAGCTGGGAGCAGCTTACATGCCAGAGGCTGTGCATGAACAGCCCAGGAGTGGGGGTTCCCACAGCAGAGCAGTGTAAGGCTGGCTCCCAGTGTCAAGGATTGGATTGACCTAGCAGCTCACCAATACAGATAACACCAGAGGGGAACGGCACTACTAGATATAGCACCATACCCTAAAAGTCAGAGAAATGATACAGAAAAACGTGCAGATGCCATGACTTCTCTTCTCCTTGCCTTCAGCCAAGGTGACAAAACAGATAGCACCGTATTTGTTTACCCTTTGAGAATTTCTTAAAAATACAAATTTATGGCAAGTTCTCTATACTCCAAATGACCTCTCTTTTATTGACGTTTTCCGATAATTACCAAACCTCATATAGCTAATGCCAGCTTTAGCTGGATCTACCACATTCTTGTTTTTTCTCAAAGGTGTTAAAAATTAATATTTTAGGAAGTAGTTTTGAGAAACTCTCAATGAGAAGCACGGTGTGTCACCCACATGAGCGTGGAGCCCGCCTTCTCCACCCCTTGTGCACACAACGCCTCTGTGGGGGGTTTCAAACTTTTGATGTGTGAAATTGATTATCTCAATAGGAATATTTACTTGGTAAAAATGCAATCAAACCTGTAGCATGTTAGTACTAATGAAGTAGCTGAACCTTCTGTCATAAGACATGTTAAATCAGCCTTTGAAAAAGTAAACTCTCTTAATCTTTGTAACATAAGTAACGTAACACTCTAAACTGTATCTTTATCTTAATGGATTTTGTGTCTTGTTTGAACTTTTGAACAGACAGTTCTGTTCTAAATTCCATTTGGACCTAATGGGAATGAGGACATTTGTTTTATCTGATTAGAAAGGACATTTTATATTTAGCGGTATTATTTGAGCACCTTATTCTCTAAACACATGAAATGGGCTGACAAAAGGTCTTGCAATGGAAAACATAAAAAATAAAAGGCCTGATCTCAGCTGATGCAAACTGATATAATTCTATTGATTTCAACTGAGTTACATTGAACCAGATCCTCAGCTGGTGTAAATCAAAGTTTGCTTTTGTCTGCACAAGTACACTAAAACAGACAAAACCCCCTGACTTCAAACTCACAAGTAACTGGTTAAATAAATAAATACAGAAAATTAAGCATTAAAACATGACGAAGGACGTGTTCTTGTGAGATAACACAAAATGTTTGAGGTACTATGAGTGCCTCCAATAACCTAGGGATTCTGTTATCGCATAGTAACACAAACCTTAAAATGCCCCATTGACATTATAGAAAGGCTTTCACAAAAAGAACCAAAAACCTGGGTTTTGATGAGAGATCATATTCTCTTATTTAAAGTTCGTAAGAAATTTTGGTAGTCATTTTCTTTAAGATTTTTTAAGTGTATTTAATTGTTGAAAAGATATCACTGTATATAAGGCCCAGTTCTTCCACAAGTAAGCCACTGTCTTACAGCCAAACATTAGTCAAATGCTAAATAGCAGATTCAGAAAAAAGAATGACATGGTATTTGAGAAACGAGATTAAACAGCCAAGTGTGTCCATGTGGTTTCCTTTCAATGATACCGTATGCCCTCATTATTTCTGGCACCTGATTAACAGTGATTAAATGTTGGCAAATTTTCTTTTCTGATATCATTTTCAACTACTCTCTATCTAGCATTCCCATGTGGTAACTCTGGCTACCAAAAATACCCACCCATTTTATCCTCATATACCAGCATTTCCCCCTACTAGCAATATGGAAAAAAACTTTGTTCAGTAGAATATTATGTAACAAGCTAACATGTTTATAATCTTCACTTGTAAATTCCTCAATAAATGTAACAAAAAAGTACCTATTTTACTGTTCTGTAGTCCAGCCAATCCAACAGTCATACTGTACCTTGGGACAAATGGTAAATTAAGAAAGGACCATTATACATGGAGTGAAGATGCAGGTAGAAAGGGAAAGTCTGGAATCTTATTTTATATGTTATGAGTTTAGAATGGCTATATAATGAAGGGAGGGCCTTGAGTGAGCGAATGGTATAAAGTGACCAACCCAATAACATGAAATTACTCTTCTCTGCTATGCATCATGTAGAGGAGGGGATTTCCCCTCAGGTATCCTGAGAATTCCATTACCTTTAAAGGCCCTCTACCCATTACGTTAGGAATTCTTCCTTTGGTCAGGAAGGCTGGACATAGTTCCTTCCAGAGCCTGTGAGTGTGAATCCTTTAGTCAGCCATAGTGGGTTAACTAGAAGCAAACAGAAAATGTTCCTTCCCAGCAACTTGGTGTGTTACTTCTACAGAGCTTCCATCATTGAAAGGCTTGGGGAGCAAGGACTGAGCACAGCTCTTGAACTCAGATCTGGCACTGGCCATTCCACAGGGGCCTTATTACATGATAAAAAAATGTAGGGTGAAGACTTGATTATAATTACTATCATTTGCTTTGCCCAGAAGCCCTGCCTAATTAAAAAAAACAATCACTGGTATTTTGATTGAGGAAGCGATTTTTAAATTTTGAAAGTGAATCCTCTACTAGCACCTCATGCAGCCACGCACTGGATCACACAAGTTAGCATATAAAAATCAATAGACAAAACAAAACAATACCAAACATAAGAGAAATGTACACATGACTTAGAGCAGAGGTGGAAAACTATAGCCCACGCGTCAGATCCAGCTCGCGGGACCCTCCTGCCTGACCCCTGAGTTCCTGTCCCAGGAGGCTCACCCCCGGCCCCTTCCCTGCTGTCTCCCCTGCCCCACAGCCTCAGCTTGCCCTGCCGCCGGCGCAATACTCTGGGTGGCAGGGCTGTGAGCTCCTGGGGCAGCACAGCTGCAGAGCTGCGGCCTGACCCGGTGCTCTGTGCTGCACAGTGCGTGGCTGGCTCCAGCCAGGCAGTGTGGCTGCCTGTCCTGCTGCTGTGGGCAGTAGGGCTGTAGCACCACCAGCCACCGGTGCTCCAGGCAGCGTGGTAAGGGGACAGGGAGCGGGGTGGTTGGATAGAGGGCAGGGCAGTTCGGGATGGTGGTCAGGGGGTAGGGGTATGGATAGGGGTCAGGGCAGTCAGTGGTTAAGAGAAGAGAAGGAGAGAGAAAGCATCCAAAGCCCAGCACTGAAGATAGGTTCAACTGAACATTGAATCCTAATGTCCCTTATTTGACAGGTCCCAAAACTGATCTGGCTCAAAGCTTGATTTTGAGACTTGTGCACACACCTAATAAATACTTAATTTTAATCAGGATTTTCTTTACTTCTAAACAACATACTTCCATAACAGCACATAACAGCACATTCCTTTTCATCCATCTCCAGCTACTGCTGGCTAGGTTCTTTTATGCTTAACAAAAAGTCAGAGGAATGACTAGTGGAATACGTTGATCATTAAAAAAAGCAAGTGGAAATAAAAACGAATCATGCTAACTTCCATTTTATCTAGAGAATCATAAGAATATATATGGCATTGACTATTACTGGTTCTAGTGCTGCATCTAGCCTGTTTAATAAACACACAAAAAAACCAGCCAACATGAAACTCAGCCTGCCTTTGCAGACTAGTAAAATGCTTTGAACTACAGGCAGTACGCACACCCAAATGACATACTGTGATATTCACAATATTTGAGCTGTCCCACAATACAGAAGCCAATTATTCTTGGCAAGCACTCCCACCATGCCTTCCAACTCACCATCACTCACATGTGGAGAAGTGCCACATCAAACAAACCAAGTAATAAATTCCATAAATCCTTACAGATGAAAGTCAAGTATGTGGAGGAAAAAAACAACCTGTTGGTGTACATAACATTTAGAATAAAGTATCATTCATCTGCTCAGAGGCATGATTGCTACAGCCCTTTGAAAGGAAATAGCTAAAAATTCAATCTGGGATTGACTGGTGACCATTGCAAGTGAACGTTTAATAATGAAATTTTATTAGCTACAGACTGGGAGAATTTTGCACAAATATGTTTGAAAAATATAACAATAGAAAATATGAATTACATAGAAAAACTAAATATTTAACCTTTTACGTAACTTTCCCGTACATTTCTACAATTGTTTGGCTGCTGAGAAGAGCCACCAGGATTTATTATTATTAGTTATATTACAGCAGTGCCTAGAGACTCCAGCTGAGCTTGAGGCCCCATTGTGCTAGCCGTTGTACAAATGTATAGTAAGAGAAGGCAACAGTCTAAAGAGTTTACGATCTAAACAGAGAAAGAGCAGGCAGGGAAACAGAGGCACAGAGGGGTGAAATGACTTGCCCAAGGTCATACAGCAGGGCTGTGGCCAAGTTGAAAATAAAACTCAGATCTCCTGAGCCTTAGTTTATCGCTCTGTCCATTTGATACACTGCTTTATGGACAGTAAAAACATGAACCTGATGCTTTCCAGTACATATTTATTTGAAAATATTCTTATTGTACATTGAGTAACTAAAACAGAGGCTGTTCTCTGATTCTGAAAGTCAAGTACAGAGCAATTATCAGGGAGTAACATCCAGACTGCTGTTGTCTGGTGTTGTTTGTTGGGTGGTTTTTGGTTTTTTTATTGTTTTTGGTAAATTGAACATAGCCAGAGGAATTGGGTCCAACCAGTCTGACTTATTTGGCAGCAGTCAGGAGACATGGTGAAAGGTTTATGGCAAGAGAAAAGGGAGTGGCAAAAAGAAAAGTAAATTACACATCTACCTCAAGTGCAGAAAACATCCCAGTTCCAAAACACTGCAGTCCCATGGGTTTTGCTGCTAATAGATGCTAGCCTATTGCACGTTTCCAAGAGGACAGCATTTTATATTGGGGGATCAGCCAGTGATCCATTTTATTTATGTCTGTTGCAGTAATATATGATACAAGAGTTTGCTAGAAGAGATAGTCAAGGAATTATGTTGAGGAGTTAAGGCCTCATTGCATACCACAACAGTCATGAGGCAAAGAATAATGTCAGTTAACAGTCAAGTACAAGAAAGCGTGTCTGATGGAAGAAGACATGCAGTCCCCATAGACTTCAAGGGGACGGTGATACATTTGATGGCTTGCAATTATTATATATATTCCATTTCAGTGATGTTGTCTCTGTGCTAGCCAATGTCAAATGTTAGTGATATCATAAATAAAATTAGTGGCTTGCCATCGCATTATCATCTGCCAATCCTGCATCATGCCAAGAATTGTGCAGAGAAGTAAACCATATTGATACCACAGAGATAATATTAAAACGCTTTGTGCAATTAACTCCAGTTCAATTCTGACTATTGAGACTCACAAAATAAAAAATATGTCAGGAAAAAGAAAATCAAGCTTATAAGTTTAAATAAAAACAGCAAGAACAACAAAAAACAGATGTTTGTTTTCATGTTGAATTCCATGGAAAGACTTTGAGAAGTGCTACAAATAACAGATAATAAAGCTTCACAGTTTCATAATATTCATATGTTCCCAATCAGCCTTCCGTGAGAAGCAGGTTAATATTATTATAGCAAAATGCTTAATGCACAACATGTGTTGACACATTATATGTATGTTATTTGTTGCTATGAAACCTATTACATAACAAAATAAGGCATATTGGGTTTTGTGGTGGTATCAGAGCACATCACAGTGAGGAGTGAAACGAGAGGCCAAAGACCAAGTGCCCCCTGCAGCCAAGAAATGTACTCAGTTGCTCCACAAGATATGCAGTTCCAACCAGCTGAGATACTTGGCTGTTAGAGGTCACAATTATTTTCTTAATAATTCCCTGAGCTATTCAGTCCCAACATACAACAGAACTGTATTAGCCCACACCCCCAAAACTGCAGATCCATACTGAACATGGATTTGGTGGCCTACAGTTTACTGAAGCACAAAAGCAAGAGTATGCTACTGTGCCAGCAAAGGAACCTGTGCAGGTGATGTCACATTTCCCACAGGCCACTGGGGAAGGCCATATCACTTCTTGGCTTGACCCCTGTCACTCAGCTCTGCCCTGAAACAGACGTAGGTAAGTTACAATTGACTGGTTGTTCTGGTGCATCTTCCCTGCCTTGTGAACTCACTAACTCACGCATCTCACAAATCCACACTGGGGCTCTCCCCAAAGAATAGTGCAAGTTAGTGTGGGTCCATTGTATTAATGATTTTAAATAATTTATGCATTTCCTTCTAATTTTTCAATTATCAATCAACTCAACTAAGATAATCACAATTCATTTCTATTTAGAGTTAAACTGAAATCAGGATTCCATGAGTAAAGTGCTTGGCCAAATTCAGAGGGGAGTCTAAAATGGGTAACTATACACCTTCTTTCAGTCCTTTGGCCTGCAATACTAGCTTAGAGTCCTTAGACCCCTTCTATACTGGACTTTTTTGCACCAATTTAGCTGTGTAAGTGCAAAAACCCCAGGTAGAAGCACAGCAATGTGTGCCCACATTAAGGATTTGTACCAGTGTAAATACAGTGATGTAAAGACACAAGAGAAAATTTCCCTAATCTAGGCGAACACTTAGACTATGTCTACACTGCTTCCCTTACAACAGCGCGGCTGTACCGCTGCTGCCACCCTGTGGTAAGGTAGGCAATGTAGCCATTCTTTGTTGCCGGGAGAGAGCTCTTCCGGCGACAACATAAAACCACCCCCAACAAGGGGAGGTAGCTTAGTTGCCGGAAGAGCATCTCGCAGTGACAAAGTGCTGTCCACACCAGTGCCTTTTGTCGTTAAAACTTTTGTTGTTCAGGGGGGTGTTTTTTCATACCTCTGAGCAATAAAAGTTTTAACGACAAGAGTGCAGTGAGCTTAGACTCATTAGGCCAAATTCATCCCATTCACAGCAGTAAACAATAGACTCATAGATTCATAGACTCTAAGGTCAGAAGGGACCATTATGATCATCTAGTCTGACCTCCTGCACAATGCAGGCCACAGAATGTCACCCACCCACTCCTGTAACAAACCCCTAACCTATGTGTGAGTTATTGAAGTCCTCAAATCGTGGTTTGAAGACCGCAAGCTGCAGAGAATCCTCCAGCAAGTGACCTGTGCCCCATGCTGCAGAGGAAGGCAAAAAACCTCCAGGGCCTCTGCCTATCTACCCTAGAGGAAAATTCCTTCCCGACCCCAAATATGGCAATCAGTTAAACCCTGAGCATGTGGGCAAGCCAGCACCCAGGAAAGAATTCTCTGTAGTAAGTCAGAACCCACCCCATCTAACATCCCATAACAAACCCCTTGGCATACTTACCTGTTGATAATCAAAGATCAATCGCCAAATTAATTGCCAAAGTTAGACTATCCCATCATACCATCCCCTCAATAAACTTATCAAGCTTAGTCTTGAAGCCAGATGTGTCTTTTGCCCCACTACTCCCCTTGGAAGGCTGTTCCAGAACTTCACTCCTCTAATGGTTAGAAACCTTCATCTAATTTCAAGTCTAAACTTGCCAGTGTCCAGTTTATACCCATTTGTTCTTGTGTCCACATTGGTACCAGGCTTAAATAATTCCTCTCCCTCTCTAATATTAATCCCACTGATATATTTATAAAGAGCAATCATATCCCTCCTCAACCTTATTTTGGTTAGGCTAAACAAGCCAATCTCGAGTCTCCTTTCATAAGATAGGCTTTCCATTCCTCAGATCATCCTAGCAGCCCTTTTCTATACCTGTTCCAGTTTGAAACAATGAAGCATCACTAAGGAAGATGGAGCTATACTGGGGACAAATTAGGTTTGCATAAGCCTTGTTTAGCATCAGATCTGGATAACATTCCAATGGTGGTTCTTAAGGCAGACTTCAAGAACACAGCATACCTTTTGATAGGCCTTTTACAAAAGATATGGAAAGAAAAAAAAACCCAAACAACTGGGAAAGGGGTAATATAGAGAAGCTGCCAAAGAAAAGAGACCTCAGTCAGTGTAAAAACTGGAGGGGCATTCAACTGCTGCCTGTCCCAAATAAGATATTTATATGTATTACTCTAAAAAATAGAAAGAGTAGATTCAAGGTTACAAGAAGAAGGGTTAAGATAGGTTAAATCATGTATCTTTCAAACGGTAACCATACACATAGGCCTGTTGATTGAATGGTAATCACCACTTTATATGAATTTTACAGATACGTGCTTTTCCTTGCCTCTCTGGTTCCAGCCAGGAACTGACCTCCTAAACCCCTGCAGCTCCTTTAAATTGACCCTGCTGTGCTCCGATTGTCTGCTTCTGTGAGGACTCTCTAGGCAGGACTGGAGGACCCACATTCACTGCTCCTTTCCTGTCATTTCACTGCTTCCTGAGTCAGGATTTAGTAGATCCATGAGGTGTCCTGTAGGGAGCCCCAAAGGCCAGGTACACGCCATCACAGTTATTGATGTTCTTTATCCTGATAGTAGATTGGGTAATGAGAAAGACCATAGAGCAACCAAAGGGCACACAATGGACTTTCCACAGAAGTTAGCAGACCTTCCCTTGCAGATGACATCAACCTGCTATCCCATACTCACTGAAACAAGCAAGCCAAAACAAATGATCTCCAGGACTATGCACAATAGGATTAAAATCAATATAGAGAAACACAACATTCAACAAGGAACACCAATAACCCTTTCTGGGACTGACATAGAAGAGTTCTGATATTTCATGTCTCATCAGCACTGTACAACAGACAAAGACACTAAAGCCAGATTCATGAAAGCCAGACATGCCTCTAAAGCCAGCTTGGAGGAACAAAATATTGGTCTTGCAAACTAAATTTGAATATTTAACACCATTGTAAAGTTAGTCTTACAATATGGCACTGAAACTTGGAGACATATTAAAACCTTACTATCTAAATTCCAAGTTTTCATAAACAGCTGCCTTAGACAAATACTCAATATCAGATGGCTGGAAAAAAATCACAAAAAAAGAACTTTGAAGGAGGACAAAATAGAAACCAATAGAACAAAAGAAACTATGGAACAAAACTGGAGATGGTTAGGACATATGAAAGAAAAATCCGAATAAAATAACAAAACAAGGGTTGGACTGGTACCCTCAGGGCATGTGGCAATGAGGCAAAAGAGGCAAGGTTACTATGTATATGCACAATAGAAGCAGAACTGAAAGCTATCAGAATGGGATGGGAAGAAGCTACAAGTGCAGCTGGAGACCACTAAAGATGGAAGGCAGTGGTGAAGATCCTATGTTCTGTCTTGGATGGAGAGGCATATGTGAAAAAAGAGGCCTTGTATAGACTAGGATTTAAAGGTGTGATGTTAGAACAGCACTTATTAAAGTGTGTAACATGTATACTCCCTGACACATTAATTCTGAATTTGGCTCCTTGTATTTTACCAAATTAGCCACACAACTCATCCTTAAAGAAACACCGAGTTATTAAACTCCATTGACATCCATGACATATTTATTACAATAATGAATGCACTAATTAAATGTCTGCTTCTGCCACTGCTTCCCCATTGTAAATCTCCCTTCAAGGGGGTTTTAACTTCAATTGTTTTATTTCTCTTTTGGATGAAACTTGGCATACGCATTCTGACCTAAAAAAGTATACAGTGTCATTGAAGATACTGCTACCTGGCCTTCCACAAACAAGCAAAAAAAGGTCTTCCCTGAGGACTATTTTTCCACCTCCACCCCCATCAAAAAAATCCCTCATTATAATCAGATCCACACAAAAATTAGAGCAAAGCAAAATATATTTCCACTGATTCCTTATAGTGTTCTTGTCATTCTCAAAAAATTCCACAAAAGACAGTGTATTTCACAGTACAATTTTTTTTAAAAAGGGATGTTTATTAAGCTTGAACAACTGCTACTTTGCATCATCAATGGCAACCGTTCCATTACTTTTGGGGGCGGGGAGGTGGTGTTATACTGTGGCTGCTGGGGACTACTGGGATAATGAGGTATTGTTGTTTGAATAAGTTAAGGTTGGTTAATGGGTAATATCCTTATGAGGTGAGGTGAGACTTGATTTTATATACACCTTTATAAAAAAGAAAAGAAATGTATTTTTAATGTATGTAAAAGACACCTGGAGAACAGGAAAGAGTTTATTATAGGGTTAATAGCATAAATTAATATGCACATTTTAATCTATACTACAAATTATATTTGCAATATTGAAAGTATCCAAAATCCTAATAGATCTTAAACAAATTTGTACTGCATAACAGTTTCATTAAGATCCTATTTATTGTTACCAGAAGTACTGACGAAAGATCCTTCAAAAAAAAAAATTACACCATGTTGTCATGATAGCTTTTATTGGAAAGCATGTAAAAACAGAGGAGTTCACACATGTTCCAGCACTGTACTGGAATTACAAGTTGCACATAAAGCTTGCTATACAAATATATATTATTTCTGTGATTTCGGGTTTCTTGAATTCAGGATCAGCATGTCTTAATCCAAGTACAGCTCAATACTTATGTAATCACTTGAATGTTTTAAGTGAAAGCACCTAAGACACTTAAACTATTTTGTATGTATAAGCACACTACAGTAACTAAGCACAATGCGGTGTGTTAATGATAGAGTGAGCACTTTCTAATTTGCTTTGACATTTTGCTGTAAATAAGGTCCTGAATATTACTAAATATCACCATATTTTGAAAACAATTATTTCTGCTTCTAATTGCATTCCCTTTGATTTGCAGAACTTCTACACCTTAGACTTGCACAGACAAGTTGGGAAAATAAATAACTGCTGCAATGAACGTGCACAAACCTGTTCAGAGAACAGCTATGAGTATTTAACTTTCCTGCTTTTCCTCCCTTCTTTCAATCGGAAAGATGTAAAAAATCAGTGCAATTGCAATAAAAGAAACAACAACATTGTTAAGTTACAAAAAAAACATGTTTATGTGACGTTACTTGGAAATGATTTAAGCGTGTGAAAAGAAAGATATCCACCACATACTGCATGACAGCAGGAACTCTGGCAAACGGAGATATTAGTTGACACTACTTAGATGATGACTTGTATCAATGTAGAAAAAGCAGAGAAAGGTCTGGAAAGCTGGGTGAGCTAACAAGGAGAAGGGAGAAATTTAGACTGGAAGGCATTACCCAGAATGAAAAGGCAGAAAAGCCAATCATGACAGGAAGTGATTCAAATGTGTTCTCTTTGTGTTAGAGATGAGTCCATAGGAAAACCCCACAGGTGAAATGCTGGGAAAGTGTGGATATAGATCTGAACCCTATAGTTATCTCCTTCTCTGTAATGCTCCAGATTAAATATGCTTGAATTTTGGGAAAGTTTGGATGTAGATCTCAATCTGAACCTTGCAACTGAAGTCCAAAGAAAGACTAGCTGCATTAAACAAGGGCTTTCTGTCAGTCACAATGCCATAAGAAGCACTCAAGACTTGAGGTTGTGGAAATAGAAATGTATAGCGATGTTTTATAAATACAATTTGTGATAGGACAGGCTACAGTCAACTTCCTGTTTCACACTACATTAAAGGATCTTCCATAAGGACATGTAGACCTGTCAACATGGATGATAATTTTCCAATACGCACAGTGAATTTGTCCATCAATCCTGTTTTGTAGTGCCCAGAAATGGCACAGAGTATGTGCTGTTGCCTCATTTAAAACAATGTCATCATTGCAGATTTCACAAATGAAATCACTGGAACATCAGGCTGAGCGCTGTGCAAGTACTGAGCGTATATAGTGAAGCAGGAAACACTACTGACAGTAGTGATTCAAATATTGACACTTGAGGTGAGCCACTCTCCAAATTTTGGAAGTAAGTCCTGCAGAAAAAATAACCCTATTGTGACCACTATTTATGATCAAGTTTTTCACTGGAGAATGTGACGGGACCAACTAGTTAGTGGATCTGACCCATCATGTGACAGGTCATTAACATTCTGTAATCCTGATGCGACTGGTGCCAGGAAATTAAATATCTCCACTCTTGTGTGTCACACTTTTATTTCAGCAGATATATCCTGATTGTTTTAGATGGGCTGGGTTATTTTTCATATCGATAACTGGCACTTAATCCACTACTGTATCAGTGTTCAGAATGATATGGGGTAATGTGAACATAACCCCTCCCTCCCCTCCAAGTTTACACAGACTTAGGTCAATCATAAAAATGTAATTCCATACTGCAATACATGGTTTCCAGAAAATGTATCAGAAATATATAAGATTAAAGTGAATCACAAATTCATATTCGCTTATTTCCCATTGCAAGAGAAACCTGTGTTAACTATGATAGATGAAGGTAGGCATTTCAAGGAAAATGAAATTAGAAAAAAAGGAAGATGTGAATGTTTAAATGGAGTACAATAGTTTTGTTACAGTCTAAGGATTATAGACATTAAATGAGGGGATACCAATAATACTGCATCTCCTATCTCTATCTGGAATAGATGGATGACCAGAATATTAATATGCAGAAAATTCTTAAATAAAGCAGTTTAGGCAAACCAAAGGAGTATTTTCTATGTATTATGTTACTGTTCATATATACCTCTTACTAGTGATGGTTTTAGGGTTTAAACAAACATGTAGGCAGGCATTGTACTTTATTCATACAATATCACGGACGGAGTGAACAGGCAATAGATGAAAAAAATGATATGTAAAGACAGAAAAATAAGATAGGGTCTAAGAAACCTCAGAGTGTTTCACATCAGGGCACAGGTCAGGAGGGAGTTTGTTTTCTGGGCTAGCACTCTTCTTTCAAGAATGTAATAAACATTTGGTGAATAAAAGATTTACTGAATTTAAAATATGCAAACATTATCCTTTGGAGATTTATGCAATAGAAATTCCCAAATCCATGAGGCTATGGAAATTTAGCTCTGTAGAGTCCAGTTTTAATTCAGGCACTTACATTTTTGCATTTTGACAGGAAGGGACTGCTGCCTTTAGCTATATTTCCCCAGATTATCACAAAACATGGAAGTTGCTTCACACTGCTAATACACGTTTTAAACTGAACAGGGGAACATATGCCAACTGAACAAAGATGAAGACACATTGAGGGAAGGGGTTCTGTAGGCAAACTAACTGTTCCCAATTCATCTCTCTTAGGATAAAAGGCATACTTCTTGCTTATGTGTGCCTATGCTCTGCGAACAGGTTCCCTCTCTCACGATGGTGACAACAATCCTGCTCTATAATTATCCATTACTGGAAAGAGGATTAGACCCAAGTGATATAATTGGGTGTGTCCATCTCTCCTCATTCACCACAGAACTAGGGTGTTGTTCTTTCAGAACCATTCAGAATGAGTGAAACACTCTAGAATAAGTCAGAATTAGTCCACGCCTTTTACTTTGTGATACCTGAACATAACCCCAATGTTAATCACTCTGAGACCAGGCCTATACTACAAAATGTTGTTGGCACAACTACGCTGATCAAGGATGTGAGAAAAACATAGCCCTGAGATGATACAGCTATGACAGAAAAACTTCCAGAGTAGGTGCAGCTCTTCCAACAAAAGATTGCAGCTGTCAACATAGCTAACATTATTCGAGAAGGCAGTGTTACCCTTCCGATATATACACTCCTTCTGATGGCTTTAGCTCCGACTACACTGGAGACTCTGCTGGTACAGATATACTGTTGATGCTATGCTGGCAAAGTATGTGTAGTGTAGACAAAGCTTGAGGGATTGCTTACACATCTTTCATCCTGTTTCATTTTAGTAGCTAACCTTATATATAGAATCAGGTGGCGGTAACTATTAGTTAGTGGAGAAGGAAGGAAGGAAAAAAAGATGGCAAGTGAAAATAAAGCAGATATGGATGCTGCAGTGTGTGATTGGATAAAAGATTGAAAATGTTGAGGTTTGCTCACATTTAGAGTCAATGGATCTGATTCTGATTTCACACCAATTTTATACTGAAGCAACACTGCTGCATTCAGTGGAACTATTCCCAGTTGCTCTGATGTAAATAAGAGAAGAATCATGTCCAATGTATACAAAATCATTTTTATTTTTGCCTTATGTGAAAGTGCACTGACTGCTCTCACCAGCAACAACTATTACATCTTTGTTTCTTAGCACTCTTTCCGTTAAAAGGCATTCAGTCATTTTTCTTCCATGCCAGCAGGATGAATTTACATAGGCCCCAAAACTACTCTCCCTTTTTTAGCCTAAGGAAGCTCTGCATATGAAAAACAGTTTATCAAAATGATTACATAGGTTTGGGATGCTGTCAGTCCAGGCAGTCAAATAAAATGAGCGGTTTCAGTGACAGATATAATCCAGTTCCTGCTGCTCTTTTACTTTGCATAGTTTAAGGGATAATATCACAGTCCAGAACTGCATGAGAAGACAATTCTAATCAACAATACATTTGGCAATATCTAGAACATTTCTGATTTAGTGCTATTGGTTATGAACTCTGATCTATCTTGTGTATGTGATATAATGATATCAGATAAAGATACTCCTCTACACAAAGTATATGGACATAGTTTTATTTTATAGTAAATAATAAATGAGAACTTGTCTTGCAAATACAAAACCACCATGCCATGGTTTTGTGGAAATCTAATAACATTTTATATTCTTTTTCTTATAGCTCCAGTACGAGCTATACTTGACGCCATAATATAAACTGATTCAGTGCAATAGATTCCTTTTAAGCAGCTTATTCTTTGTTTGGTGGCCGACGGCCTATATCCAGCACATGGGTTTCTTAGAAAACAAATTCCTACAAGATTAAATTGTCCCTTTTTTGCTAGTGTGAATGTTAAGTGCTTTCTCCAAAAGACTGCAGCAAGGTTGGGTTTTTTGTTTACAGGAAATGCAGAAGAAATGGAAGAGTTCAGCTGGAACCTCTGCTTCCTTCTCCGCCTCGCTCCCCCTAACACCAGCTTTTAATTTTCAAAAGCACTGCAGTTGCTTGGTGTGGTTTCGAGAGCAGGGGTGCCATTCTCCCTGATGATGACTCTACTGACGTCAATGGCATTCTTATCATACTTAGTGCAACATCAGAAACCAGCCCTTAGAGGCTACTCTTTTAGAGTGGTTGTGTTTCTGATAATCTGTGGAGTGGAGTACTGTAGTGAATGGGATTTTGCTACCACTGTAAATGTGGTAAGGAGGTGTGTGTATGTATATGGAAATAAAGAAATATATATTTGAGAAGTTTATCATATTTGTCTAGTATTTTATTTAAAAAAACTTGCAAATAATTTTATCATTAACAATAGACTGAGGATTAAAAAATTCTGACTCTTGTTTTTCTATTTTTTTTCCCTTTTTGCAGGTAATTTAAAATATTAGCAAATAAATACAATTGTAATTATATTATTTCCTGCTCCTCACACTCTAGAATAATTTATTACACCCCACAGCGAGTGGCAGAAACAGCCATTTTAGGTTTAAGGGACTATCTAGTTGGGTCATGTAATCTGGGCCTGGGCAGCAGCAGGTCCAATCTGAAGATCGATTTCATGAGAGCTTTAGTCTTCCTTCTCTTATGTAATTACCCCTACCTTTCAGTAATATCTGGACACGTTTGCAGCAGCATGTCTGTCTTTATGCTGCTAGAGCTGAATGGAGTTCCTTTTACAGTTCAGTTAATGCAGCTTCTTGTCTGGTGTGACTAAGGAGTGAAATGAGGTTAACTCTCCCTTGCAGAAGCTGAGCAAACTGCAGCCTCTCACACTTTTCTTTCAGGTTTCAGAACAGGAGACAAGTTCCAGAATTCTAGCCCTGGCCTCCCTTCTCCAGGTTATTGTCTTATCTACCTCCCTCATTGTTTTTGTTAAGAAAAAACAGTTTGGAAACTAGATGCATTAGAATGCTGGAGAATTCAGTCATCTTTCTAAATACACATTAGGTTTAAAGAATCTGTTTTTCATCTGATACATTTAATTTGCAACATTAGCCCTAAGGTCCTGATTCTTTTTCTTACTTATACCTGTTTATACTGTTGCAGACTCCTTGTTTTCAAAGGGTTATTCCTGATTTATGACAGTATAAGTGAGAGGAGGATCAGGCACAAAAAACCCAAGACAGCATTTCTTTTCAGCAGTATAGATTGCTGTATTTTTTTTAAAAAAATCCTTTTGTAGCATTTAATTGTTATGCAAGCTACACTAGTACACCCAATATTGCACAAAACTCTGTTGGAAAAGTATGCATTTATGTAAGGGGACTGTTGCCCCCTTACTAACATTCAGTGAGGGTATTTTGGTTGGCTAGTTTCCAGTACTAAAAGATTGGGGAGAGGCCAATGTTTCAGGTCAGCCTCAGCCTGATTGACAGGGCGGGCAGGTTAATCAGGGAGTCGGGAGGCCAGCGGGGGTCCCAGCCTCCCTCTGAGCTGGAATTGTCTGGATCAGACAGAGTGGGGCCGAGCTAAGGAGAAAGCAGGGTCCCAAGCTGAGCTGGGGAGCAGAGCTGTGCGAGAGCCAGAGGGGCCAGAAAAGTAGCCACAGAGCCAGCGACAGCCCAGGGAGAGCAGATCTGTGCTGGGAGCAGAGCTGCAGCCACAGAAGCAGCGACATAGCCCAGGGAGAGCAGATCTGTGCTGGGAGCAGAGCTGCAGCCACAGAGCCAGACAGCCTAGGGAGAGCAAATCCTGTGCTGGGAGCAGAGCTGCAGCCACAGAGCCAGGTGCGGTGAGCAACTGGGGCCAGCCAAGGGGAACCTTGGCCAAAGGGCCCAGTGCAGAAAGATACCCCCAGCCAAGGGTCCTTGCAGGCCAGACTGGGAGGGGGATCTAAACCTGATGGGGCAAAGCCCAGAGGTGTGTGACCACCACCATTGCAAGTGTCCAACCCGCAGCATCCCTGCAGCACAGCCAGGGCCAGAGAAGGAGACCTGGGACCTACAAGGAACAGACTGTGAAGTGCCCTGATGTCCAGAGACACTGTTTATAATGTTCCCTGCCCCAGAGCAGGGTGATGTGTTTTCCTTTAACCTTTCCCAGTTTTCCTGATTCTTTTTTAAAATTAATTGTTAATTAAACAACTTGTATTTGCTTTAAATTGTATGAAATGATCGGTGGGTCAGGGAGGTGCCCAACGCAGAGAGAGTACCCCAGAGTGGGGATACTATAGCCCCTGTCCTAGGTGACCACAGCAAGGTTGGGGATCGAGCCCCCCAGAAATCCTGGGCCCAGCCTAGGGGGGAGCTGGAGCCGGTTTGCACCAGTTCGCACAAACCGGTTGTTAAATTTAGAAGTGATTTTAGAACTGCTTGTTAACCGGCTTCCCTGCGAGGGAAGCTTTGATAGGCTCTGGCTGGGAAGCATGTAATTCCTCCTCCCGGCCACCAGGGGGCGCTGCGCTGCGGGAGCCATGTGGGCTGCCTCCTGGCCCTGTTGCTGCTGCTGCTGCTTGAACCTCTGGCCCCGGCTGCGTCCTGCTGCTTGGGCTGCTCCCAGCCACTTTCGTGTGAGTACCTGCACCCCCTTGCCACAGCCACCCCCTGCCTGCACCCCCTGCCCACAGCCAGCCCCTGCCCGCACCCCCTGCCCACACCCAGCCCCTGCCCGCAGCCGCCCGCAGCCACCCCTTGCCACAGCCACCCCCTGCCTGCACCCCCTGCCCACAGCCAGCCGCAGCCACCCCTTGCCACAGCCAGCCCCTGCCTGCACCCCCTGCCCACAGCCACTCCCTGCCCACAGCCAGCCCCTGCCCGCAGCCGCCCGCAGCCCCCCCTGCCCCAGCCATCGCCTGCCCACAACCACCCCTTTCCACAACCACCCCCTGCCCACAGCCAGCCCCTGCCCACAGCCCCCCCTGCCACAGCCACCGCCTGCCCGCAGCCACCCCTTGCCACAGCCAGCCTCTGCCTGCACCCCCTGCCCACACCCCTGCCCGCAGCCACCCCCTGCCACAGCCACCGCCTGCCCACAGCCACCCCTTGCCCACAGCCACCCACAGCCAGCCCATCTGCACCACCTGCCCACAGTGAGCCCCTGTTGCAGCCAGCCCGTGTCACACTTCCTGCCTCCAGCTAGCCCTGCCCCATGCCCCTGTCTGCAGCCAGCCCCATGTCCACTGGTGCCCTGCAGTTCTCAGGGCAGTAACCCTGCACACCTTCAATGAGGGGGTTCAGGGAGCAGCTGGGACCCAAACATGTGCACACCATAGGGTGACCAGACACCAAATGTGAAAAATCAGGACAGCGGGTGAGGGGTAATAGGAGCCTATATAAGAAAAAGACCCAAAAATTGAGACTGTCCCTATAAAATTGGGACATCTGGTCACCCTAGCACACCCCAAGGGAGTGGCGGGGACTCACACATGTGAAAAGGAGCTCATTTCTAGTTCAGACCCATCTTTTTTAAAAACTTTAGATAGAGTTAACATACATCTGTATTTTCCTGGACATGTCAGGCTTTTCGGTTCTTAAATCGCTGTCTTACCTAAAATTTAAAAATTCCTCCTGGGAAAATACAGACGTATGGTAATCCTATTGGTACAAAAAATACATACTGTGGCACATCCCTTAAATCAGAACTTTTTATAGGAAACCGGTTGTTAAGATTTTAGCAGCTCATCACTGGCCCAGCCATTGCTGGGGTTACGAGGACTGTGCCAAACAGGAGAGTGGAAGGGGAGTCCTTGAGGGCGGGGAGGCCTCTGGGTAAAGGAAGTGGGAGTGAGGACTCACATCCTTTTGCTAGCCCATTTCACCAGGTGTGGTGCAGAAGTCAGGAAAGTTCCCCACAATAGCAGAGCCATTCTCCCGCTTACATTTAGAATTAGTGTGATAGTGAGGAGGTCAAGGTCATTTTTATACATAGATTGGAGATGATGTGGAACTGAAGTATCTGCATTGTAGGAGACAAAAAGGACAAAGCCATTCTGAGATTATTATGAGATTAAATCCCTTCCACATTTGAGCTGACAGGGGAAAAACATGGTGAAATGTCAAAGGTCTGAAGGAGGATAGTCACTAGTTAACATAACGTGTTTTGCTATGCCAGGTCTCACAAAATTCTGCAGAATCTATAGATTTAAATTCTTGCAAGGTTTGACATACTAGTCAGTTGTGCTCCTCCCAAATGATTTAGCTAGTTGTTGGCTGCCCTGATGAGCTATTACCACAAATTGCCCTGGAATGTCATTCCTTGCAAAAAGACCAAACCTGAACCAGCAAAAATGGGAAAGCCTTGTGGTTAAGGTACTTGAATGATTTGTTGGAAAATCATTACCATGTTGGCTCACCTATTGTCTCTAAAGCACAAGCCTCTTTTGAATGTAATCATTTAAAATGTGGTTACACTGTTTAAGATACAGAGACATACATATAGACTCTGAACCCCAGATGTTTCCCAGTGACATGTACTCCTGGTGGGGTGATGACTCCTAATGTATTTGGGATAAGGTTACAACAGACAGGGCCAAATTCAATCCTGGTCTAAGCAAGTTCAACTCCCCTTCTTTTCAAAGGAGGTGCACCTGTTTACAAAATGTTTTAATTTGCCCCACAAATTTGGAAGCAGCATCTTGCAACAATTTGGAGAGGGAAAGTGTGGCTTGCTGAAGGTGTGCAAACAGTTGTTTTTGCTGGAGTTCTGAAAGTATTTCAACTGCACACCATAATTTTTGCTGCTTCTTTTGTGTCAAAGTGATGACAGGAACTATGTGCATATTGTAAGTAAAAACAGAACAGGAAAGATCATGCTGAGTCCATGCCCATTCATATATCTCCCAATAAGGATATAATCTACTCTTTGGACCCTCTTCTCCCTTGCAGGATATCGTAACTTGCACTGAAGCTAATGGGACTTATTTACATTCTTCCTTAGGGCAACTGAGCACAGAGAATCCCCAAATCCCTCATGATCACTCCATGCCCATTGTTTAAGAATAAACAATTATTTTTTCCCCTTTGCAGCGGAGACTGTTGTCTTCTTAAGTATGGAAGAAAGAGTGAGAATGAGACCGGAAAGTGCAGACTTTAGCTCTTGTCTGTACTATACAGTTTAGGGATGGCTCTTTAAACGTAGTTCCAGATTAAATGTTTTGGAACAGTTTTCCAGCTGGTGTGGATGGGACCAAGCCATGGTAGAACTGTTTCGCAAAGCCATGTCTCTTAGGTTAGAGATCACAGTTTCTAATCACGGTCCTAACATAGATTGGCCTCATCAGGAATGACTTTTAACTGGAACTGTGCTTAAACTGGCTCACTAAGGCTGTGACTATGCTAGACTATTTTTTATATTTCCTTCTAATGTCATCACTATTGCAGCTCCAGCAGTGGTGGCAACAGTAGGTGTGCTAATACAGATCAACCATCCGTGTTTTAACTCGCTGTTAAAACACAAATATCTGCCAGAGCCTTGTCTACTCTAGTGCTCCCCATTGCAGCTAGCTGTATAGCTCCAATACTGGTAGCAGTAGTGAGACATTTCAAGAAAAAAGTCTGGTGTAGACAACATGCAAGTTAGTTCCTGGCTCTAAAGGTTCAGTTCACTAGGACTGCTGCTTTATTCCCAGAGTGATCAGTTACGCCAAGAACAGCAAATATGATTAGAGCAAAAGTGTCCTAAAGTCTCTGGGCTTGAACACATTCTTTAAAAATAGGCTCCATGCACGCTGGCTAGCCATACCATCTAAGAAAACATTTCAGCTAGAATCCTGTTTAAACAGTTCTTAAACACATTTAAAATGATAGCATTAGATGGGGAACGTCGTACAAGAGGCCCCCAACTATATCATATCTTTTGGTAAGCACAAACTTGGTTACCAAGAAACAGACTCTTTTGGTTGCTTATATATTTTTTTTCTGGGAGAAATTAAAAAATGGTTGCCACATCTCAAGCTACCTCAAAGGCTGGGAAACTTCTTAATAGCATGGGGAATATATGTTCATATATTAAAATGTGAAGTAGGAGAGGTGAAATTTAAAATAATTGTGCCATTCTTTTAAGCAAAATAAAAGCGAAGAACAGAATTCTATGACATATAGGAGGCAGTTTCCAAATAGGAAGAAGATCAGCTACTTTTGACCAAGTTTCATTTAATAACTAACCATAGAATATAATTTCCTCAGGTCTAATTTTCCTAGATGAATATTTCAATACATTCAGTTAGCAAGAACATACATTATTACAACCACTGAGTCTTTTGCTACTAAAGTTGCTTAGAAGTTTTATTTCTATTTACAGTGATGGACTATAGCCTATTCATTGGGTTAACATTTCACATCTACTGGACAGAATGACATTCATTCTCCACTTCATGTTTCAAAAGTATTAACAATGCTGAACCACCTCAATACATTTGAGGAGGTTCTGACAGTCAAAAATGGCAAGAAGTGGAAATTATAATCTAAGAAACACATCTAGCTAGATATAATGGCAGTGTAAGTGTTATGAATAATGGCACAAACGGAGATTGGAGAAGGGCCCTCTTTGCAGGAAAGCAGAGTCAGTGTACCATGGTTTTCTGTCTATTGCACAGTTTCTGTTGCCTAGTTCAGTTAAACCAAATAAGCTGTATAGAGAGAGTGGTGCTAGGACCCAAGTGTCTTGAATCCCAGTTCAAAGGCCTTATCCACTAGGCTATTATTCCTTCTCACCTTCTATGCAACTTCAATCTAACTTGATTTAACATGTGGAGCTCCTCACATGCCTGCCTTTTCTGCATGACTGTGCACATTTTGATTTAATGAGCCAATTACAAAGATTGAAGTCTTTTAAAAATCAGACTGCATACCATCTGATGGCAGCCCGCATACCAAGAAGATGTGTATCATAGATTGAGACCTGCTAGAAGAGAGTACAGTAGAATGGGAAGGCGGTGAGTTCTGACTGTACACAGCGTAGGCTTTGTTTTAGAGCAGGTTGGGAAAGGTGTCTGCTCATATTGAAATATTGATATTGGATTCCCAATAACCCAAGCTATCCACTCCCCAAAGATAAAGGAAGCAGTGAGAAAGACAATAAAATGATAGTTCTACAGAAGTGGAGGAATATCAGTTAGGTTTATCATAGGTTGGATAGCTTAGTGTACATAAAGGGAGTTGGAGGTCTGTGTTTCAGACCAGTTCCTAGTATACAGCTGTTGAACTGGCATTCTTGCTGGCAAATTCTGGGAAAGAAGCCAAAGACTGAATGGACAAAATTAACCTCTTATTCCCAGAGGTGCCACCTCCCCACCCAATTTAGGTTGAGGCATGCAGGAAGCAGGTTAGGGAATTTTTCACTGGTGCTGAACCTGTATTTTAATTCCAGGGCTGTCAATCCAGCAACTTTCACCAGCACTAAATTCACTTGAAAATAAAGAAAAGATGAGTAATTGTTAACAAGTTTATTATTTTTTGCAATGCAAAGTCCATGTCTATCCAAATAATTTAATAAATCACTGTATATTTAAGAATGATAGAAATGTAGTCTTATGTTGCAAAAACTGTAGAAAGGAACCACAAGGAGACATTAGAACTGGGCTTATAACACAGCATATAGGAAGAACAATGTATTTCTAGGCAAAAAGGCATCTGTGGAGCTTTTCAAAAAGATTGGAATGACAAATGGAGGTTTTCAGAGAACTCTATAAAAAACCAAAATCTTGTATGTGTCACAAGTCGATATCTAGGTTGTTCAGCCACCTAACTGCTGCAGCATTGAGGGTGGCAAGATGTTGCAGTCCACCCTCCAATATTTTAATTGGGCAGTCCTCCACATTTCTCCATCTTCACTGCTGCCCAGCAGTCACACTGTGAAGATTAGGCTAAGCCAAATTTCTGCATTGTGGCAGCCATTCTGTCCATCCCAGTCAGCAGCCTGTTAAGCCTGGTCCACGATGTGCATCCCAGGTTGCAAACAGGTGGGTGTAAGTTAGGGCTTCACATCCAACAATGGAACATCAAGGCCAATAGCTATGTCCTCAGGAGTGGCGGTAACTCTTGGATGGAGAGACAGGCACATTTATGAACTTCAGAAGCCCTAACTTACACCCACAGTGTCATATGCAGCTGACAGATCCATCAAAACAGCACCACCTATCTTGCCGTTCTTGACACGCGTCTTGTATTAGGTGAATGACTTGATTTTGGGTACACCATCCTCATCTGAAGCCAGCCTGAACAAAAGGCAATTGTTGATAATGAGCATCAGAAACTGTCTCTCCTTAAGACTCCATAAGACCAGGACCCCATTGTGCTAGGGGCTGTAAACCACAGAATAAAAAGACGGTCCCTTTCCCAAGGAATATATGGCAATGTGCCTGCTGATGTCAGGGCATTAAGCACAGTGTGCTACATCAGTGGTAACCGACCAATGTGTGGGACCAGGAGTGGATTTATGATGAAACAAACCATGCAGTGTCACAGGACCCCCAACAACAGGGGCAGCCTCCAAAATACAAAACAAATATCTGACAACCTGCCCGAGTCCCAACCAGCGGCACAGCAGGGCTCAGGCAGGCAGGCAGCCTGCATGTCGTGGCCGGTGGCCCCACGCCGCTCCCAGAAGCTGCCGGCTGCTGGCGTGTCCCTGCGCACCCCTGGCGGGGTAGGGGAAGGTGACTCCGTGCGCTGCCTGGACTGGAGGCAGCGCACGGAGACCCGCTGTCCCCCTCCCCACAAGGAGCATGCAGAGACCTGCCAGCAGCACTGCAACAGGGCTGAAGTGGCTCCCTGCCCGCTCTGCCTCCCTCCCTCCCTCCACGCTACTTCGCCCTGGAAGCGGCCAGCATGTCCCTGTGGCCCCTGGAGACAGGTATGTGTCTCCACAGGCTGTCCCCGCCCTGACTGCTGACTCCGCAGCCAATGGGAGCTCCCAGCCAATGGTGCCTGCTGCAGACCCCCGGTCCTCCCCGCCTAGAAGCTGCTGCCGGAGGGGTGTGTTGCCCGAGGTAAGTGCTGCCTTCCGACCTCCTCCTGCACCCCAACCCCCTGCCCCAATCAAGGTACCTCACTGTATTTTCATTTACTTCCCATTACTTATAGGAGGAGGATAAAGGAAAAAAGAATGAAAAAACAGAGGGATATAAGAGAGAATGTTCTTTTTCTTGGCTGGGTCCCGAGGGGGGTCCCCCAAAAATGAAGCTGCACACAGGGTCCCACTAACTCTAAGTCCACCACTGTGTGGGACATCAGCATTGAATGTACATTGGCCTACCAAATGCCATTTGTGGAAAGTGGTTTTGATGACCATTCTGTACACATAATATATTTATCCCAAGATGCAACTTGGGTGTTAAATACTTTTTTATAGTTTTAGAAACATTCTATCTTAAGGTTTTCTTATAGCACCCAAAACTGTAGTGCCTGAGTGCTTTCATATTTGCTTACAACTATCTAAACCTTGCTAAAAGGAAAATCTTTAAAAAGGACTAGGTTCTGTGTGTAGATATGGTTGGCAAATTGTATCCTGCCCATAATGAGTAAAGTGCTGAGCTTTTGATGAACGAGATCAGTAATTAGCAACACATTGAAAAGGCTCTCTGACTCAGCCCAAGTTTCACCAGAAAGAGAATGACAATCAATATGCATTTTCTTAGTCAATAATTTCATGTACCAAACCTGCAAGGGTAGAATTTTTCTATTGCCACCTTCTTTAATCTGGGCTTGTTACTTCAATACTTATTCCTTTCATGGACCAATGAAGAAGTAAATAAGTGACCCAGAGCTTTATTTACTCAGCAGACGAAAGCTGTGGATATGAAAATATTTCCAAGTTATGATAATTCTTTCCACCATGTTCCACCATTAGCCTTGGATAAATTAGAAATGAACCCAAACCACAAGCTTAGATTCAAGTTTCAAATGCTCCAACATATGGAGGTGTTTGGATCTGGATTCTGATCAACCAATTGTACAGTCATATATAAAATGTGGATTAGTGTTTCTAGAGTTCAGAGGAGTTCAGCTCCAAGCCATCTCTATATGAGTCTTGTACATAGTGTCTGCTTAGGCTGCTTTTTCCTTGCAATGCTGGATCATCTTTCTGGAACTGATCTCACTTCCCGGTGTCTAAGAAAGGGTGGGTTTTTTGAGACAACGTGAAGGAAAAAATGCTTTTTTTTGAAGATAATACAGATAATAGATAGTAGGTCATAAAGATACGACCCAGCCCTTAAAAATAAAGAAAAAAAGAACAATCCAGAAAAAAGAGTAGATAAGAAGAAAGAACTAGAAAACAATGAAGCTGAGGAGGAAGGCTTTTTTTTCTTTTCTTTTTTGTCTTTAATTTGTGTTTTTTAAGGAATATAGTGAAGATAAATGGAAAAAAGAGCGAACTAGTTCAATTTTTTATTTGCAGATTCCTTTCCTTAATACGAAGTGCTTCATTCCTCTCAGCCAGTTTTGCTGAACAAATGTTTTAAGACAAACAAACAAAAAAAAATAGTTCTCTTAATGAGCTGCATTAAGACTTATGCAAATAGCTGATCATTTGCATGTTTATCAAAAAAATCCCAACTACATAATACTATTTTCACATTTAAATTCATGTCTTCCTTTTGGATATTAGAGATCACTGAGAGCAGATAACCCATACACTCTCTCTCAGTAGCTAAATGGCTCACATCATCACAGTATCAGAGCATCTCACAGACATGAATGGATTTATCCTCACCATGTCCCTGTGAGGTAAGTAGTATTTTTCCTATTTTACAGATCAGAAACTTGTCACAGAGAAAGCAGAGTGACTTGTCCAATGTCACACAAGGAGTCTGTGGCAGAACTGAAAACTTTCAGAGACCCACTCCAGTGCATTAACTCCAAAGCCATCTTTCCTTCTCTCTCTCCTTCTCTTCCCTCAGTCAAAAGGGCTAAAACTGCCATTGAGTGAAAAATGAGAAATAGGGTTTCTCAAGTTTTTGATTAATTTTGGTTTGAAACACATTAGCTGGAAACCTCAGTTATTCCTAAATGCATGCTACTATGGGTACATTTTTCAAAAGCACCTACGTTTGACTGAAGTCTTGTCCACATGGTCAGTTAGCACGTGGCTAGCTGGGTTGTAACCCTACAGTGCTCTAGCCTGCTGTGCGCTAATGAGCAGTGTGGATCTTGCTACTGTGCAATAAAAGTTCCATACTGCATATTGACATACTATGGTTTCAAACAACAGTAAGTCAAAGCACAATATACAACTTTTAGTATGACAGCATAGTGTGCAGCAAGCTACAGCTGCCACGCACTAAGGCTTGGTCAACACCTAAATCTTAGGTCGACCTTGCTACATTGCTCAGAGATGTAGTAAGCTGGGCTAAGTCCCGGGATAGACATTGGTAGGTTGATGGGAGAAATCTTTGGTTGGTCTAACTACTGCCTCTCGAGGGAGTATATTTAATACAATGATGGAAAAACCCCTTCTGTCGTTGTAGCAAGTGTCTAGACTACAGTGCTACAGTGGCGTAGTTGCAGCACCATAGTTGTATCACTGTAGCACTTGTTGTGTGGACATACCCTTCAGCTCCATGTTCACAAACCCTTAAAATCAATGGGACACAGGCTCCTGTGTCACTTTCAAAAATGGTACATGGGTGTTTTTTATCTCTTGTCATTCTAAGAGACACTGTCCCTTCCCCCACCCCCCAATGTGAAGACAGAAGTATTTCAGGGATTGCTTTAAATTACTGTTCCCAGAATGAAATCTAAACTGCAAGCTTATGGCTAGTTATTATATATGCATAAATTAAACATGGATTACATTTATTACTTTTTGAAACCTGGGTAAGGGACACTGTTAATCCTCAATGAATGCGTTTTACTAAGGAATGGGGATGTATTTTCTAATATAATTGTCTTGTTGAAAAGAAGCTGGAACCATGTAGCTCAGCAAAGCATTCTGAAAGTTCATATGGGGAGAAGCACTTTGTGGCATGTGCTCACTTTTTGTTCCCTTCAGTTTTTCACATTTTCCTATTTTATTTCCTTCATAGTTGAATGTTATTTTGCACTCTTTCTCAGCTGAGAGTCATGAGCCTTCTCAGCTGCAATCCACACTGCTCTATAATGGTTTCTTCAGGGGGGCGAAGTGGTTGTGCTATGCATGCATGTTTCATGTCTGAATGCCATATCTGGATACTGATTTCTCTTACAGTATGATCATATGATCATAGAACCATTGAGTTAGAAGGGACCGCAAGAGTCAAACAGTTTAATCCCTTCCAAGATGCAGGATTTGTTGCATCTAAAATGATATTCCCAAACTTTACCACTCCATTGATCCCGAACCTTTAGGCCAGCAAGCTATTACAACGTAGGTAATCATAACACTGGAGAAGACAGACCACAGAAAGGACATGGGTTTTCTGGATGAAAAAGGAGTTCTGCCCTATTTATATTGTTTTGGCATTTAAACGCCGTTCAGCCTGCATGAGGGAAATGAGGCCAGAGACTTCGATAGTTCATGTTACTTTGGATCCTTAAAAAAAGCCCTTGAAGCCCAACACCACACAATGATTTTCAGGACCACTGTGTTATCAATTTGTATGTGATACCTCTACATGACACTTTTCAGATACAGATTATGAAAACAGTGTGTTAGGTATGGTGACAAGAGTTGCTGACACAGATTTGTGAACCACCAATCAGTCTCTGTTTCACAGCAGGCCCATTTAAAAACACTAAGGCAGGCAATACTAATGAGTCCTTATTAGAGCTCGGGTACAATGCAGCTACAATCTCATTGTGTGTCTTGTGATTACACTTTAGGGGAAACCAAATCTATCACCAGGGAGCTAAATCTACTGGATCCCAGTTAATGTGGACCTAGACAAGGACAAGGAAATGCTATAAATGCTGGCCCTTCTCTTAATGCCTTTAATGTGCTACAGTTAAATGTTGAGGGCCTACCAGCCACAAAGCACTCTGTTCTTGAAAACATTGCCTCCCAAAAGAATGTTGGTGTCATCTATCTTCAGGAAACCCTTGTTAATTCCCTTATACTCAAATCAGTTCAGAATCTCTGTTTTTAATCTCATAAACTTAAAATATGGCAAAGCCACTTATGTCAGATCCAATTTAGCTGATGAGGAGACTCTGCCATCTGCATTTGACTACTGTGACACCATAAGGATCCATCAGTTTAAAGTGGCTAATATTCACACTCACACACACACACACACACACAAAATCTGTTATGGCCTGCTTCTGCTCTACCATCACTTAAACTTCATGCCATCTATGATGGAGACTTCAATAGCCATCACTAACACCTGGGGCTGTACAGAATCTGATCAAAGTGAGACAGACCTTACAAACTTGACCTCCCTCAATGAACTACACCTTCTTCATGACTCTAAGCAACCAACAACTTTTCATTCTGCCCACTGGGACCAGGGCTATTCTCTGACCTCAGCTGGGTCATTTCTGCTAGAAATTGACTCTGTATCAGGCACCTTCACGGTCCTTGAAAATTTACCCTAGAGCAGCATTGCTGCATCCTCATTCAATTAGGGATTACCATAACACTACCATGTTGGCTCACCTATTGTCTCTAAAGCACAAGCCTCTTTTGAACCACAGAAAGGCAGACAGAGACAATTAGATTAAGATCATTGACTAATATACAGTCTATATCCTGCATAACATCTCAGTAGAGCAAGCATATTCAGGATTTACCAGATCAAACTTTAAGGCCATCTCCAAGTTCATCCTACATGGCTGCCACAAAACCTATATACCATTTCCTTGTAGGGGAGGAAATACTAAAGAAACACACCACAGTAGAATTTAACTTCAAAAAGGGGAACTACACAAAAATGAGGAAGCTAGTTAAATGAAAATTAAAAGGAACAGTCACAAGAGTGAAATGCCTGCAAGCTGCATGGAATCTATTTTAAAACACTATAGAGGCTCAAACTAAATGTGATATACCAAAAAAAAAAAACAAACAACCCAACAAAGAACAGTAAGAGGACCAGAAAAAAATATGCCACCATCGCTTAACAACAGAGTAAATGATGTGGTTAGAGGCAAAAAGACATCCTTTAAAAATTGGAAGTCAAATTCTACTATGGAAAATAGAAAGGGGCAAAAATTCTGGCAAGTCAATGTAAAAGTATAATTAGGCAGGACAAAAAAATTTGAAGAGTAACTAGCAAAAGATATAAAAACTAACAGTAATCTTTTAAAGTATGGTACATCAGAAGCAGGAAGCCTGGCAAACAGTCAGTGGGGCCACTGGACGATGGAGGTGCTAAAGGAGCACTCAAGGAAGACAAGGCTATTGTGGAGAAGGTAAATTGATTCTTTGCATTAGTCTTCACTGCAGAGGATATGAAGCAGATTCCCACACTTGAGCCATTCTTTTTAAGTGACAAATCTGAGCAACTGTCCCAGATTGAGGTGTCAATAGAGGTGGTTTTGGAACAAATTGATAAATTAAACAGCAATAAGTCACAAGGACCAGATGGTATTCTGAAGGAACTCAAATATGAAATTGCAGAACTACCAATCATGGTAAATCAGCCTCTGTATCAGATGAATGGAGGCACGCTAATGTAATGCTGATTTTTAAAACAGGCGCCAGAGGTGACCCTGGCATTTACAGGCCAGTAAGCCTAACTTCAGTACCAGGCAAATGGGTTGAAACTATAGTAAAGAACAGAATTATCAGATACATACATGAACACGATATGTTGGGGAAGAGTCAACACAGCTTTTGAAGGGAAATCATGCCTCACCAATCTATTAGAACTCTCTGAGGGTGTCACCAAGCATGTAAACAAGGGTGATTAAATGCTATATTGTGCTTGGCCTTTCAGAAAGTGCTTGATGAGGTCCCACACCAAAGGCTCTTAAGCAAAGTAAGAAATCATGGAATAAGAGGGGAGGTCCTTTCATGAATATGTGGAAATATACCCATCTGATAGAACTGAAAGGGACCTCAAAAGATCATTGAGTTCAGTCCAGTCCCCTGCCTTCACTAGCAGGACCAAGTACTGTCCCTGACAGTTCCCCCACCCCGATCCCTAAATACCCCCCTCAAGGATTAAATTCACAACCCTGGGTTTAGCAGGCCAATGCTCAAACCACTGAGCTATCCCTCCCCCTCCCATTGGTTAAAGATAGGAAACAAAGGGTCGGAACAAATGGTCTGTTTTCACAGTGGAGGGATGTAAATAGCAGCTTCTCCCAATGATCTGTTTTGGAACCTGCACTGTTCAACATATTCATAAATTATCTGGAAAAGGGAGAGAATCGTGAGGTGACAGTTTGCAGATGATACAAAATTACTCAAGGTAGTTAAGTCCAAAGCTGACTGTGAAGATTTACAAAGGGATCTCACAAAACTGGATGACTGGGCAACAAAATGGCTGTTGAAATTCAATACTGATAAGTGCAAAGTAATGCACATTGGAAAACATAATCCCAACTATACATACAAACTGATGGGGTCTAAATTAGCTGTTACCACTTAAGAAAAATATTTTTGGGTCACCTATGAAAACATCTGCTAAATGTGCATCAGTAGCATCAGTAGTCAAAAAAGCTAACAGAATCATTAGGAAAGGGATAAACAAGATAGAAAATATCATATTGCAACTATATAAATCCGTGGCATGCCCACACCTTGAATACTTCATGCAATTCTAATAATCTCATCTTAAAAAACATATATTGGAATTGGAAAAAGTACAGAGAAGGGCAACAAAAATTATTAGAGGTATGGAACAGCTTCCATACAAGGAGAGATGAAAAAGACTGGGACTGTTCAGTTTTGAAAAGAGACAGCTAAGAAGGGGGATGAGATAGAGGTCTATAAAATCATGAGTCATGTGGAAAAATGAATAGGGAGGTGTTATTTACCCATTTATATAACACAAGAACTAGGGTAACCCAATGAAATTACTAGACAGATGTTTAAAACATACATGAGGAAGTTATTTTGCACACAACACACAGTCCAGTTGTTGAAGTCTTTGCCAGGGGGCGTTGTGAAAAGTGTAACTGGGTTCTGTCATAAACAGATGGTAAAGGGTTAACAAGCTCAGTAAACCTGGCTGACTCCTGACCAAAGAACCAATCGGGAGACAAGATACTTTCAAATCTGGGTGGAGGGAAGTCTTTGTTTTGTGCTGTTTTCTTTGTCCTCGGTTCTCTCTGGGGTCTGAGAGGGACCAGATGTGCATACAGGTTCCAATCTTTCTGAAAAAGTCTCTTCTGTTCAATACTGTAAGTACTAGATAGCAGGCGGATTAGGCATTTGTTTGTTTTGCAATAAAGAAATGTGTATTTTGCTGGAAGGATTTTAACTCTGTTTGCTGTAACTTGTATACTTAGGCTAGGAGGGGGAGTCCCTCTCGTCTAGGTGAAGCTGAAAGACCCTGTAACATTTTCCATCTTGATTTTACAGAGATAATTTTACTTTTTTCTTTCTTTAATTAAAAGCTTTTCTTTTAAGAACCTGATTGATTTTTTTTATTCTTGTGTGAGACCCCAGGGGACAGGTTCTGGACTCACCAGGGATTGGTGGGGGGAAAGGAGAGAAGGGGGAGGGAAAATTTAATTTCTCTCTGTGTTAGGATCACTGTCTCCTTCTCAGGGAGATTCTGAAAGGGGAGAGAAAGCGGGGGAAGGTGAATTTCCTCTCTGTTTTAAGATTCAAGGAGGTTGAATCACAGTGATCTCCCAGTGTAACCCAGGGAGGGGAAATCTGGAGGAAGAAAGGAGGGAAAGGGGTTGGTCTTGGGTCCCCAGGGAAGGTTTTGGGAGACAGCGAGTGTACCCAAACACTATTTTTGGGTTGGTGGCGGCGTGATAAGATCAAGCTAGGAATTAAGCTTAGAAGGAACAGGCAGGTCCCACTTTCTGGACACTAAAGTTCAAAGTGGAAAGAGATCTTGACAGTTCAGAAGAGAATAGATAATTCCTGGAGAAACAGGTCCATCATGGCTATTAGACAGGATGATCAGGAATACAACACCCATCTGGTGAGTTTCCCTAAACATCTTACTGCCAGAAGCTGGGACTGGACCACAGAGGATGGATCACTCTATAATTGACTGCTCTGTTCATTCCCTCTGAAACATAGAGCACTGGCCACTGTCAGAAGACAGACTAATGGGTTAGATGGACCATTGGTCTGACCTGGTATGGCCATTCTATTTTCTTGATGAAGAATGTGTAGCTCTCCTTAAACAATACAGAAAGCCGGTGATCCAGAAATAGTGAACCAACTCTTAGGCCAGGTCTACACTGCGACTTAAATCGGTTTAAATGGCCGATATACGATTTAACACTGTATCCGTTCACACGACGTCGTCATTAATATCGAGTTAAATGGCCCTTAAATCGATTTCGGAACTCCTCCCAAACGAGAGGAGTAAGGCTAAATTCGATAGTGATAACCGGATTAGGGTTCATGTGGACGGAAATCGACGTTATTGGCCTCCGGGCGGCATCCCAGAGTGCAGCACTGACCGCTCTGGACAGCAATCTGAACTCGGATGCACGGGGCAGGTAAACAGGAAAAGCCCCGCGAACTTTTGAATTACATTTCCTGCTTGCCCAGCGTGGAGCTCTGATCAGCACGGCTGGCGATGCAGTTGAAATCGAAAAAGAGCTCCAGCATAGACCGTACGGGAGATACTAGGTCGATCGCTGTATGGGAGACAAATCTGTGTATCCAGCTCCGTTACGAACACGAAATGCCAAAGCGTTTGAATAAAAAACTCCAGATACACAGCGCTGTGTGACAAGCGTAACGGGAGCCAGAGACTCAAATGGACGCTCATGAAGGGAGGGAGGGTACTGAGGACTCCAGCTATCCACAGTCCACAGCAGTCTCTGAAAAATTATTGCATTCTTGGCTGAGCTCCCAATGTCTGTAGGTTCAAACACAGTGTCTGGCGTGGTTCAGGGAACAGCTCCTCAGTTTATTTCCCCCACCCACCACGTGAAAAAAAAGGGAAAGATTGCTGTGCTATGAGCGTTGCTCAATGCACTCCGCGAAAAAGGCGCCAAAGGGTTGTCTGCTGCCTTCACAAAGGGAGGGGTGAGGCTGTACCCAGCACCACCCGGGGCAGTGTTTTCTGCCCCATCAGGCACTGTGCTCTCAACACGGAAGTGGAACTATGGGATAGCTGAGGAACGCTACCCACAGTGCACCGCTCCTGAAATCGATGGTAGCTTTGGACCATGGACGCAAACAATCGATTTCGGGATCCCACTGTGGACGCGCTAAACGGATTTTATTAGATCTGTTTTGTAATATCGGTTTAAGCTAATTCGAAATAATCGTGCAGTGTAGACGTACCCTTAGAGAGCCTGAATGTAGCCCTAAGAGAATACTGGGGGATAAAGCAACTTCCAGAAAGGGATCTAGCAGGAAAGCATAGACACTCATCAGGAAATCTGGTGCAGCACAAAACTCATCAGATATATGGCAACAAAAAGTCCCTCCAAACAGTGTCACTATATACTTGACCAACATCATTAAAGCAGATAGGTAAAATTTTCAAAGTGTTGATCAAAAAAGAATGGAGTCAATTCAAGTAATCTCCACAGTTCAATCTAAATGAAAACTTCCTATGATTCTCTAGGGAAGAAAAGAGAAAAGGCATTGAAATAAATGAAAACCGGTAAAGCCTGTGGCTTTGACAATATATTACCAGAAGTACAACATCTTGAGAAGAAAACCCAACACTCAGAGTCTATGAACATGTCCCATATCATACAGGAGAACATGTTACCAAAGATATGCTGGAATGCTACGATGACTTCTTTATCAAAATTAGGTAAAGACCACTGTTTAATAGCCAGCTATCACCCAATATCATTCCTGAGTTGTAGCTACAAACTCCCGGCGTGGATGATTCTACAGAGAATTACACAGAACATCTGAGTGATGATTAGGCATGTTTCTGACCAAATCAAATCACCTGTGACCAAGTGTTAGCACTTACTATGTACATTGAGAATGGAGGAAGAAAACTGGAGCTGTCTTTTTTGACTTACAACAGCCTATGGTACCATCTGACACACTGGCTTGCTGTATAAGATAAGACTTCTTCTTAGGGGGGTTGTCATGGCAACTGAGCTGATGATCGGAGGCAGATATTTTCAGGTGGGTCTGGACCTCAAAACCAGCACCTGGAGATTCCAGAAGAATGGATTCCGGCAAAACTCAGTGCTGTCAACTTTATTTAATGTATTTGCCAATGACCTACCAAACACTATTTCCAGGCAGCTCATGTATGCCAATGATATCTGCTTGGCCTTAAGGGACCATGGCTTCCAAAAAAACTGAAGAGAACTGAACACTGATACAACTACTATAGGTGGCTATTACAGGAAATGGAGACTGAAACTAAGTACATCAAAGACTATGTGAACATACTCCCACAGCCTCAAAGCCAACCTGGCCTTAACATCTTTTTGGATGGGTCAGCACTTGGCACATGATTCAAAGCCAGTCTATATAGAGGTCACCCTCAATTGCACGCTTACATACTTCACATACAAATACCATCTCAGTAAAGTAGCTCAAATGATCAAGACCAGAAATTGTCTCTTGAACAAACTGGTAGGTTCCAAGTGGGGAGCCAATGCACAAACACTGCATAGTTTGGGGCTCACTCTCTAGTACTCACCTGGCAAATACGGTGTCCCAGTTTGGTTAAACTCTGCTCACACACACAGCTTAATTATACCAGGAGCATTACCCCAGGCACACTGAAGCCAACAGAACATATATGGTTACCGGTCCTAGGCATATTCCTCCACCTAACATCTGGCATCAGAATGCAGCCAATAAAATGATCACCAAGGTACAGCAAATGCCAGACTTGCCGCTGTTCATCCCACCATAGGATGCTCCCTATCATCGACTACATAGCAGAAATTCTATCTGGACAATGCTGCACACTTTCCATCCAGCAATTGCTAGTATCATCAGCTCACTGTGGTAGACAGAACATTTTATACATTAGGCTGAAGTCTGCTGTGAGTATTGACATAATTTGGAATATTTTAAAGGAATTTGATCACATGACAGAACCATTACACAGATGAAGTGGTCTGATGCTAGCGGAGTCTGTAAAATAAATTAAAGAATTATATGTAGGTTTAAGGACTAGAACTGAATGAATTATTGTTTGGTTCACTGGCAGTTCCAAAAAATTGGAAAAAAATTAGTTTGAAAGTGAAATGACAGCCTCTGCCACTACCAGGAACTCCTACATCATAATCAGGTCAAATGAACCTGGTTTTGTACATTCACGACACCTATAGAAGCAGCTTTATAGGTTCAGGTGTGGTTTGCTGCACCAAGATTGATCATGCTAAGGCATCCAGGACTATGCATCTGTAGTGCTGTGGCAGATGCTGCACACATGCTGGATGGCTGTTCTTTTGTTTTGGGCTCCCCAGAGGTCTTCCCAAGCTGAATACTGCTGATTCAGAGGCCATTGGTTGGCTCAAGACCATTTACCTGGGGTTTTTGTTGTTTTTTAAACCTGGCTTTGCTTATATTGTCCATATATATTAGAGCTGGGCAAAATTTTTCAGATAAATAGTTTATTTGCTAAAAAATGCAATTTCGGGTTGACTGGAACCATTCAAGGATTTAACATAAAACCACCAAACAGTTTCAGACAAAAATATTTTGGGCTAGAGTCGCATGAAGACTTAGACCATGTCTACACTTACCAGGGATTGACACTGCCGGGACTGATACAGAGGAGGGGGGGATCAGTTTAGTGGGTAGACCTGCTAAATCAACCACAGAGTGCTCTTCAGTCAACTCCAGTACTCCACTGGAACAAGATGAGTAAGGTAAGTGGACAGGAGAGCATCTCCTGTCAACGCAGTGCGGTGTAGACACCACAGTAAGTCGACCTAAGTTACAGTACTCCAGCTACATGAAGAGTGTAGACAAGGCCTGCGGCACCATTCACTAAAGAGAAGGAAGTGCCACGTGGAACACAGATTTGAAACCAGGTCTCGCCCCTCCAGGTGAGTGTCCTAACCACCATGCTATAGTGTATTCCTGGATGAGTCTCTCCTGTTGAAGCTGTTCCACCACCACTACCACCAGCACCACGTGTTTTGTCAGTCTAGTCCTTCATTTCTTTTGCTTTTATTTAAAAAATTTTAAAATGTCTGGAAAGGAAACATTTCTTTATTTGATCCTAAATACATTTTTTGTAAATTTTTTCAATTTGCTGAACATTCTGAAAAGTTTTACTCTCAAATTATTTTTTTTCTAATTATTTAGGACTGACAGTGAACCAAAAAATAATTCATTCAGTTCTACTCCTTAAACCTACATATAATCCTCTAATTTATTTTACAGACACAGCTAGCATCAAATCACTTCTTCTGTGAAATGGTTCTATCGTGATCAAATTCCTTTAAAATATTCCAAATTATGTCAATATTCACAGCAGACTTCAGCCTAATGCATAAAATGTTGTTTTTTAATATCTGTCATGTTATATCATGCATTTTGCTATAAAAAAACATATACTTGAGGGGATATCTACAGAAATATTTACATTATTGTTGACTTTTGTTTGGAATGGAAATGTTTTCAAAGCTGTCATAAGTAGATAGGTAAGGTAAGGGTTAAGTTTCTTTTACCTGGAAAGGGTAACCAAACACCTGACCAGAGGACCAATCAGAGAACTGGATTGTTTAAAGTCAGGGGCGGGAATTTGTGTATACTCGTTCTTTGTTGTTTTTCGGGCTATGGGTAAAACAGTTTTCCTTCTTACTTCCTCTTATCTCAATATTCTCCTAAATGAGTCTGTGAGTAAAAGGAAAGAGCTAATGCGCTATGAAAGAGTTTGTGTTGTATGTACAGATGTGGACTTGCTGAAGTCTTTGGTTGTTTTCCTCCGCTATGAGGGACAGCTTCTAACTCATCTTTCAACGTTTCTCCTAAACATCTGTCGAGTACAAGGGAAAGCAAAGTAATTCGGCTATGATGAGCTTTGTGTTGTTTGATCTGTATGTGATTGTTGGATGTGTTTAATCGGCTATCTTTAATCAGAACTTGTTTATTCTATTTTCTTATACTGCAAGAGCCTGTATTGAGTTTCTTTAATGCAAGATGTTGGTTTTAATTTTCTTCTTTTTTTCTAAAGTTTTCTTTTTAACTTGTGGAAGTTTCTTTTCCTGTGAGGCAGAGGGGGAGGGGAAAAGTGCCCAAACTCTGGTGTCTCCTCTCTATTAGTCCCAGGGCGGGAAAGGCTTGCAGGAGCAAAGGGAGGGGCAATCTTGGTGTGAGCCTGATAGGTGAATGCCTAGCCTCGGGAACTAGATGCCTCTCCGGTTGTATCAAGGCAGTGAAGATAATAGCATTGCAACCGGCCTAACCCAGGAAGGGGGGGAAGCTGGGAGAGGAGAGAGAGAGAGACCCAGGGGTCTGGGTCTTGGGGGTCCCCCAAAGGAAGGGTTGGGGACACCAGAGAGAGGAAAGGGGGGTCAGGCCCTATAATTCCTGACCTGGTGGCAGCGAGAATATCCAAGCTGGTAGTGAGCTTGGGGGAGTTTCAGGTAAGCACCCAGGTCTTGGACGCTAAAGTCCAGATCTGGGACAGGAGGCTATTACCACAAAAGCTCTGAAACTTAAATACTGTATGCTTGCATGTGTTTGAATGGCAGTGAATGGGTTGAGAAAAAAAAATTGTTGTTTCATCACAGATGTCTCTCTGAGTAAATATGTGTTGGTTGCTAAAATAAACATTAAAATATTACATAGCCTGGATTATTTTATTCTGGAGTATCTAAGCCAATCCATTTCAGGTTGTAATGTCATCGGTTTTTCAAGTTAAGCAAGGTCAGGCCAGGTCAGTACATGGATGGGAGAACTTCAATATAATGCACAGAACATTGTTAGTGATTCTGTGAGTGACTCCTGGGGGTACTGTGCTGATGGGGATGTGTCATTTTTCATATGTAGCCATTTAAGATCCTAGGATACTTTGGTCAAAAGAAAATGTTAGTTTTTTTTCGGGACCAAAATTGAGTTTAGGCATTGAAATTTGATTTCGCTTCCTTAAATTCTCTTACATACTGCCTTTTATCCCAAAGCTCTTTACAACCTTTTTATCACCATAGTACCTGAATACCAGAAGTGAAAGTAAGCCAGTACGGCGTACCCGCAAGAAAGTGCCAACCATACTCGCTGGACCACTGATGAGGGGTCGGGGGGAGGGGAAGGGTGCAAAAAGGGCAGCTGCCCCGGGGCTCCGGCGGCAATTTAAAGGGCCCAGGAGTCCTGGCTGCCTCTGCCTACACATCAGCAGCCAGAGCCCCAGGCCCTTTAAATCACCGCTGGAGCTCAGGCAGTGCGGGCTGGGCAGCACTGAAGGGCTGGCTGGGAGATTTTGGCCCCAGACCTGCCCCTTCTGCCCGAGGTCCCGCCTCTTCTGGGAGCCTAGAGTCACGCCCTCTGCCCCCACACCTTGCCCAGGACCCCAGCTGCATACCAGTATGTCATTTAAGTTACTTTCACCCCTACTGAATATTGAGTCCTTCATGTTACGTTCATTTGGGCTAGAACAAATTTTAGGAGTCCCTTGCTCCAAAATAGCCCCAGCAACAAAAACCGAACCTCTGACACATACCAAATATTTTCACTAGCAAAGTCTATGTGACAGAGGGTATGGCTACATTAGAAATTTGGGAGCGCTGCCGCGGTAGCGCTTTGAAGTGTGAGTGTAGTCAGAGCCGCAGCGCTGGGAGAGAGCTCTCCCAGCGCTGCTTGTAAACCACATCCCTTAGGCCATGGCTACACTTGCAAGTTGCTGCGCTGGTGAGGGGGTTACAGCGCCGGAACTTAGCAGGTGTCTACACTTAAAAGCACACACACACACACACACACACACACACCACCACCCCACCACACACACACCTCCGCCCTTTATCAAGGAAAGGAATACAGTATAGTCTGCCTACCACCATTTATTTTATCCCTTTCTACATCACTACAGGCCTGGCCTTTAATCCGATTTGCGTTAACTTGGACAATGCTACACTTTTCCTTGTCATGACAGATGCAAAGGCAATTCACTTGTGCCCAGGAGATCTCATTTTGTCTCCTGGCTCCTTGCATGCTTCTGCTTAAGCATTTGTATGTATGATAACACAGTCACAGGAGCTCCTTTCCAGCCCTGAGGACAGGTTATGCGGACTTTACAGACGCAGTTGACAGCCCTTCACACCGCTTGGAACGGAGCATCCGACCGGGAGAGCGGGGCTTGCCGCGCTCCGGCCGGACCCCGGCCGGAGCGCGGCAAGCTCCGCGACTCCGCAATCCGGTGGGAGCCCGGGCAGACGCGGCAGCCCATGACTCCGCAATCCGCTTGGAGGCCCGGCCAGTGACGCGGCAAGCCCCGCCCCCGGCTGGAGCTCTAGCTGGGAGAGCGGGCCATGCCGCGGGCTCCGCAGCGCTTCACTCAAAGGAAGCGGGACCATGGAGCGACGCAGCTGGGATGGGGTAAGTTTAAAAAAAATAAAAATTATAAAAGGGCCCTCTTAGGCACGGGTCCGATTTCCTGGCAGCAGGGTCGTTGGACAGGAAGCGGAAATGACCCGCACCCTTCCGTCCCCTTCCCACAACCCACAGCGCCAAAATGGGACCAGGTGCTCTGTGGGATAGCTGCCCACAATGCACCACTCACAACAGCGCTGCAACTGGTGCAAGTGTGGCCGTACACAGCTGTACGAGCACAGCTGTAACTACCAGCGCTGCAAAACTGCCAGTGTAGCCACAGCCTTATGGGTGTAGCGTGCAGAACTGGGAGCCCTGCTCCCAGCACTGCCGCCCTGATTACACTGACACTTTACAGCACTGCATCTTGCAGCGCTCAGGGGGGTGTTTTTTCACACCCCTGAGCGCGAGAGTTGCAGCGCTGTAAAGTGCCAGTGTAGCCAAGCCCAGACAGACACATTACGCAGTAAAGTACCAATTCAGGAAGGCAATTCAACTTGTGCTTAATTCCCTCTCTATTCAGGGCAGCACTTAAAAACATGCTTAACTTTAGGAACTTGCTTACATCTTATTCATCTTATTTAAATGAATGGGACTCAACTCAGTGCCTAAAAGTTGAGGGACGCTTTCCTAACCAAAGGTTTAAATTAGTTAAATCACAGGGCATAAAAATAAAGAAACAACATTAAAATAATGCTCTATCAGTTTGAATTGCACTTTGGGTTTGTCCCTATGTTGATCATTGATTAGAATGATCTAGAAAGATTCTGTATAGTGTAAAAGGAATGGAAGATCTGGGACAAACCTTGAAATAGGTCTTGAAAGTTGAGTGAGCACCATTGACTGAGGCTTGGTATATGCTAGGGAAATTTTCCTTTGTTACTAACACTTCTTCCACTGAAATCAGTGAGAGTCGCACTGGGAATCTCACTGTAGATGTGCTGCCAACTGCAGGCATTGTTTTCAGTACCAGCTGTTATTTCTGTTTTAGGGAGAAGCATTTTTATTTCATTTTGAGTTTATTCTTTGTCTGTGCCAAGATTCCTTGAGACATAATTTAGAACCTTGCTTTGAACTTTCTCCCCCTTCTCCCATTTACAGGAGGAGACTTGGTTCCAGAAGATATTTTGTAATCCAAACTCTACAGGATAGATTGCTACACAGCATAAGCAATTGATCTTTCACCAGCACAATCACACTCTAAAGTGAAGTTTAAAAATATAAATCAATATTACCAATTTTATTAAAGTAGGTATAGCTTGGTAGATTAATAACCAACCTGCCTAGGTAATTCCTGGAAATCACCACACTGTATTCACAGACCATGCTTTTGTAAAAGAGACTGACAGAATTTTAGAGGATGAGTTTTGAAAGGTTTCAGATTAGAACTAGAAAGTATTAGACAATACCAAGCTGATTTTTATCCTATCACAATATGCATCCCTCCTAAGAGTGGCAACACTTCTACTTGTGCTGAGCATTCTATATCAACCTTGTTCTCCAATGGACACGTCTGTTTAGTTAATAATGTCTACGTCAGACTGAAGAATGCATATTATATTTATATAGGACCAAACTGTAGCTAGTCTTTGCATGAGTGCTGCGGTTACAAAGAAACGTCATCTCCTTTGTGTCTTATTCCACTAGAGCTGATCTCTGTTGCAGTTCCAGAGCTCTCTTGAATACAGGGACTGCTGCATATAACAACCCCTAAGGAACAAGTCACCCCAAAGAGGATGAGGATGAGGAGGAGGTGAGGTCATACGGTCATTGTCATGGCCCTTCACCCCTAGGAGCGAAGTAGAAACTGGCATATTCCCACATATACCAATTAACTCTGGAAGCATAATAGCTCTTGGTGCCCCAGCAAGGACAGTGGGGTTCTGCACTACCCCAAGCTCAGGGCTAAAAGCTGCAATGGAGCCCATGAATATTTCATTGCTATGGGACTAGCTGAGTTGCCTTCTCTGGAAGCACATTGTGGTTTCCCAAAAGCAGTAAAAAACTAATAAATGCTTCTTATAAAATACCGTATCTACAAATCCTACACCACTCTAAAATCTCAGATCATTTACAGAATGTACATCACATGAAAAATAACTTTCCTAGCAACATGACAAAGTTGACCTGAAAGACTTTTTACTTGTCAGTACCTGAGATCAGAGCTCTGTGCTTCCCATGCAAGAACTGAGGGCACACTAACTCTTAAAGTAGCATCAAGAGAGCTATTACCTGGTCTGGTTGGGTAAATTGATACCATTATGTAGCTGTCTTAGTGCACATACAATACCTTTCTGATCACATTTAAAACTTATGTATTTACATTTTTTGAGTATAAGTCTAAAGGTACATTCTGTTAACTGATCTAAGATCTCAAACAAAATTATTTTAAAAGTATTTTAGATTGCCCACAAACATGTTCAAAGTGTTTAAAAAAACTTGAAGGAAGATTTAAAATTCTCAAATTCTCCATTTTGGAGGCATTTTTTTTGTTACTATCACCTCCAAACTGTTATTGAACATAAAATGCAAATATAAAGGTGGGGAAGTTATTAAAAAGAAGTAATTCTCTAGTAAACTAAGACTTAGGACTAAATGCTGTTGTGTCTGGCAAAGGGTAAGGAAGAAGGGATGCTAGAAATGTGAGGGTTCTGCTACCATAATCCTGCCCGTAGGACAAGACTCTCCATAGTGAGCTGGTCAACTGCTGCATGGTGTACTTTACTGCTTCTTTGAGCTTGCTTGTTGACGACTGCAGTCTAGGATCTTGCTAGGTGAACAACTAGACAGATCCTCTAAAATGCAGACCATGCCTGTTGGGGATGTGGTGATTGGGTGAGCATTTAGCTGGTGCTCTACTGCACAGTACGAGAGATTGTCCCCTGCTGCTTGTGGTGGTGGTGATGTCGGAGTGGCTTCCTGTGTCCTCTTTACCACATTGGAGCACAAACAGCACTACACCAATTCAGCAGACAGAATGGGCACATGTCAATAAGTGCCACTATTTTATTGCAATGTGGTAAGACTGAATAAAAATTATAAGGGCATATTTCCAAAGGGTCTTACAGAATTGGTATGGCTTTGCTGAATGTATGCTGTTATAATCCTTTATTATTGTAAAAGCAGCAGAGAATCCTGTGGCACCTTATAGACTAACAGACGTTTTGGAGCGTGAGTTTTCATGGGTGAATACCCACTTCGTCAGACGCAGGTAGTGGAAATTTCCAGGAGCAGGTATATATATGCTAGCAAGCAAGCTAGAGATAACGAGGTTAGTTCA
>NC_133774.1:38859836-38952810 GCF_003597395.2 Chelonoidis abingdonii
GCCAATTACAGAACCAGTTTCTCCTCCCTTGGTTTTCACACCTCTACTGCTAGAACAGGGCCCCATCCTCCCTGATTGAACTAACCTCGTTATCTCTAGCTTGCTTGCTAGCATATATATACCTGCCCCTGGAAATTTCCACTACCTGCGTCTGATGAAGTGAGTATTCACCCACAAAAGCTTACGCTCCAAAACGTCTGTTAGTCTATAAGGTGCCACAGGATTCTCTGCTGCTTTTACAGATCCAGACTAACACGGCTACCCCTCTGATACTTTATTATTGTATTATGGAAGCATTTAGAGGTCCCATCCAACACTATTATGCTGGGCCCTGTAGAGTAAAAGATAGTTTCTGCCATGCAGAGCCTACTGTCTAAGTACACGCAATGGAAAAAGAGTGCGAGAAAGGAAGTAGTATCCCCATTTCAGAGATGAGATATGAGAGACGGAGTGGTCAAGTGACTGCACAATATTACACAGGAAATATGTTGTTGAGCAGAGAATTGAAAACCTGATTTCCTGAGTCCCAGCCCAGTGCCTTAGCCATAAGACCAAGCTTCCTCTTAGTGTATAATATATGGCACATGATATAGCCATACGGCACTGAAAAAGCTCAGTGCTGGAAATTATCATGAATATATTATTCAGTAAATATAATGTCAACAACAACAAAAAAGAGTATGGTCATAAACCACTTTTTGTTTTAAGTTCTGGAGGAACTAGGTAAGTATTTAGAGCATTTGAAAAATCACATATTTGTGTAGATGAAGTAGGGTACAGATTTGAAAAGCTAGACATTTGGATACTTCATGATGGCTGCAGTTATCTTGAGCCCATAATTACATTAACATTCTCACAGCCAGCCACGTTCGGCTGCCGCCCTTACTCATGTTCAGTCGAATCTTACTCAACAAACAGAGCCACTGACATTGCAGAGTAAGGTTCTATTCAACCAAGTAAGACTGTTAGGTGTTGTCCTTGATGAGAGAATGATCTAGAATAGAGCAAATCTATTTTGGTTTTGCTGTTTTACATTGATAACATCTGGCTGATAATGTAACATGATTGGGTATATTTCTAAGCAGCACAAACATATGAAAACTATGTGGTTTACCACTTTACGTTACCTTTCCTGTATGAAATGTTTACACATGTTAAATGTATGCAACAGTTTCTTGTTACTGGACTTTCTGAAAATAGAGGCTTGAAATGAAAGGACATTAATTGCTCCATGAACATGGAATCCTTTCCCTTCCACTTAAACCCTGCTATCCTCCTTTGCACAGCAGATCCTCAGTATCACAGTTGGAGTTTCAGAGTAGCAGCCATGTTAGTCTGTATCCACAAAAAGAACAGGAGTACTTGTGGCACCTTAGAGACTAAAAAATTTATTTAAGCACAAGCTTTTCGTGTAGCCCATGAAAGCTTATGCTCAAATATAGTTGGAGTTTGTGATGATAGTGGCATGATAGAGTTCAAAACTACTTATTTTTCCCATATGTAAAGAACTAATGGTTGCTCTACCACTACAGAAGAGAAAAGAGTACAACCGAAAACAGAAATAAAATGCTACTACTGCAGCTGAGCTTCTGTATCTGGATCTTTGTTATCTGCAAACATTAGGGCTGGAATACTAGAAAAAGTTTTAGGAGTTCAATTTGCAGGAGCTCTGCACAACAAGATGCTAAATTCATCAGCGTGTGGCCACAACTACTACCCTTGTGATATACAACTCTCTCCCCACCAAACTCCTACTGAAAATGAAATATGAAAACAAAACAAAAACCAGTAATTCTGAATTTCAGAGGAAAATTCTAAAGTACTTGTTTCTCATCAAAACCCTTCTATATATTCAACAGTCTTTAATAAAAAAGAGTAATCACAACAACAACAAAAAGGTTGTGTGACATCTTTCCAGCACAGATATTGGATCCTCTCCCATTAGATGACTCTCCTCATCTGTCAGACCTTTCCACATCCCATTAATACCATTCGGTCAGCCTAGGTAATACACTTGTGTCAAACTGCTTTCAGGAGATTTTCTCTTTCATTTATTTTGGCACTATCTTCTTCCTGGGCTTTTTCTCACTGTCATATTTGCAATCTTTCCACTAAAGACAATTTACTCAGTAGTTCCTACAGTAACGTTATTAAGCTTCCAACATATGGCTTACTTAATTCAAGGAGAATTTGAAATGTCTGCTTAATCCAGTAACCACTTGTGTAATTTATTTCTGAGTTATTTCCTGTTTCCTTATTTCAGTAATAAACTGGTTGTTCCCTAGTGGCAAAAAAAATCACATACAGATGTAATTCTGCATGATTTATTATTAAGAATAAAACTCAACCACTATTTTACTAATATGCAAAGGTTAAACTGCATCTTACTTCATTGTCTGTCATTCAAATTTTGATTTGGTTTAGAATTGACTATTAATTCTACTTCACATCTAATCCATGCTTTTCAACGTAAATGGCAATGGTAAGATTTAGTTTCAAATACTATTGAGGGAAAAAAATCTTAAATACACCGCTACCTCAACATAACGCCACCCGATATAACACAAATTTGGATATAACGCGGTAAAGCAGTGCTCCAGATGGGCGGGGCTGCGCACTCCGGTGGATCAAAGCAAGTTCAATATAATACGGTTTCACCTATAACACGGTAAGACTTTTTGGCTCCCAAGGACAGTGTTATATCGAGGTAGAGATGTATATCTGTATACTTAAACACTAACTTTTCAATGAAAAAAAGTTTTTTTTTTTCTATATATTAAAAGTGAAGCAGGACTTCACAATATGGCTGTGAGTGCCTTGACTAATCAGAACTTTATAGTGAATAAAACCCAGACACTCTTGATCCAAAAGAACAGCCCCCTACCACTTGGAGTTGAATCTTCTTCATCTTCTTGAGAAGTGTAGAGACTATGACATGCACACACAAATTATTGTGATACAATCCGATAAAAGGCAATGGTGAATGGTGAATGTGCACCAGTGGTAAACAATCTGAGCCCCTCGAGGCTCTAAACAGAGGGCTTTGAAGGTGACTGTTAGGAACAGAAATGTGTATTTAGTTACAAAATGAAAATATATTCCGAGTCTTGCCATACAATCTTTGAATCAGGCCTGTTGCTATGAGGTTGCTGCACAGGGTACTGCCTTCCACAGCTTTCCCTACAGCCCCAGTATGATCCAATTGCTCCCCAACTAGCCACCTGTTATGGAACAGCCCTATGGCATTTTGTATATAAATGGATATTCTGGAAATCAAACAGACTTCATGGACTGGTTTCTGTGTAAATGTTACAATGAAGGAATCTACATTCAAAAGTATCCTCACAGCTGGAGAGGTGATGATGCATTAATGATCATAACTATGGGAAGATGGGTAGAGTATGAGGAGTGGGGAAGTGCTCTGGTTCTGGGCATGAGGAGCACAAAAACCTAGATCTATAGACAGATTTTTTTATTTTTGTGTATTTCAGTTGAAGAGTTACAAGCATCAGAGAAATGAGAAAAATCACCACCACCACCACCCTTCCTACTTCTCTTGCTGATTCTCCTCACCACAAAAGAAACCACTCTTTGCTCTTTCAGCTTATTTTGTCATTCTCACTGCTACAGTAGATGCTTTGTGGAGTTATACATACTCCTCAAAGCACAGTGACAGTAAATGAGACAACCAAGATCACAAGAGAAGAGGAAGAAAGCAAAGCTTGTTGTCATCATGTCCTGCTTTTCAATGAAATGAATAGTTTTGGTGAGGTGATTCACAGAACCAGAGATTACAAAGCCAGAAAGGACCGCTGTGATCATCTAGTCTGACCTATGTGACACAGGCCATAAGACTTTCCCATTTGAACTAGATGATAGCTTTCAGAGAAACATCTAATCATGATTTTACAATTTCCAATGATGAAGAATCCATGACAACCCTTTTTCGAAGGGTTAATTACCCTCACTGTTAAAAATACGCACCATATTTCTAATATGAAATTGTCTAGCTTCAACTTCCATCCATTGGACTGTGTTATACCTTTTTCTGCTAGAGCCAAAAACACTCTGTAATGAAATTTCTGTTCTTCATTCCTAGACCAGTGGTGGTCAGCCTGTGCCCACCACTGGTCTAGACTATGATCAAGTCACCACTAATCTTCTCTCTGTTAAATTTAACAGATTGAGAGCCTTGAGTCTTTCACTATAAAGCATGTTTTCCAATTCTTCAATCATTATCATGGCATTTCTCTAAACCCTCCCCAACTTATCAACATCCTTTATGAATTGTGGATAGCAGAACTGGACACAGCATTCCAGTAGTGGTTGCAGCAGTGCCAAACACAGAAGTAATAGAAACTTCCTTACTCCTACTTAATATTCACTTGTTTATACATCCAAGGATTGCATAAGCCCTTTTGTCCACAGTGATGCACTGGGAGTTCATGTTTGCAGTTGTTTATCCACTGTGACCCCAAGTCTTTTTCAGTGTCATACCTTCCCAAAGGTTCCCCCTCCTGCATAGTCTACGTCAGAGGTTGGCAGCCTTTCAGAAGTGGTGTGCTGAGTCTTCATTTATTCACTCTAATTTAAGATTTTGCGTGTCAGTAATACATTTTAACGTTTTTAGAAGGTCTCTTTCTATAAGTCTATAATATATAACTAAACTATTGTTGTATGTAAAGTAAATAAGGTTTTAAAAATGTTTAAGAAGCTTAATTTAATATTAAATTAAAATGCAGAGCTCCCTAGTCTAGTGGCCAGGACCTAGGCAGTGTGAGTACCACTGAAAATCAGCTCATGTGCCGCCTTTGGCATGCGTGCCATAGGTTGCCTACCCCTGGTCTACATTCTTTGTTCCTAGATGTATGACTTCACATTTGGCCATTTTAAAAACTCATGTTGTTTTCTTTTTGTAAAAGCAGCTCAATGAAGATTTCCCATGTACAATTACATTTTGACACCTTGTCAATTAGTCATTTTTAATCCATGTTATGTATTTCATGTTCACTTGTATGATTCTAATCTCTTAATCAAAATGTCATGCAGTACCAAGTCAAATGCCTTACAGAATTCTAGGTATAATATATCAGCACTATTATTTTTTATCAACCAAACTTGTAATCTCCTCAGAAAATAATATCAAGTTACTTTGACAAGATCTATTTTCCATAAACCCATGTTGATTGGCATTAACTATGTTACCCTCCATTAATTCTTTATTAATTCAGTGCTGTACCAGCTGTATCCATTATTTTACCTGGGATCAATACCAGGAAAGAAAGATGATAAAGAAGATTTTACAGAAAGCAAGCCAAAGAAAGTGTCAGGAGAAAGCAAAAATGCAATCCTAATTTGGGTTTAAAGATGATAAAGTACATCTATACTAGGTCTTAAGTAGTATTTCAGATTAGGTTAGCTATGCTGAGGTAGCTAATTTGATTTAAAAAGACACCCTTTCTCCCTAGTCTAGACAAACCCTAATCATCTCATGATTTTTGTAAAGGAAAACGTATTACACATCTTCAGTTTTTGCACAAAATGTGCAGGTATGTTTTTAAAAATTTATTGCAGCACTACTAAAAATAAAATAAAACTTAGAGGATGCTTGGGTGTAGTGGACAGAGAAGTGTCTTGAAATCCCATCCAATCGCACCACACCCCACATTCATTCTCAAATACCCTCCATCACCAAAAATTAAACAAGAACAAAAAACGTTAATAAATAACCTAGGCCAAATTTCTATTGATCTCAGTTTTAAATTACAAGTTTGGGTTTTTTTTTAAAAATTGATAGATGTCTTCTCCCCCTCCCCTAAATGGAGGACAAATCCCAGAGCAGGGAGGGATCTATGATAAAATCTCAGGCTTTTCAACATGGATGTTGTCAAGTTGGGCAGGTATTAAATTATAACTGCATTTCTTGTGGAAGTAAATTAAAGTTTTATAAAAGTCCTCAAATTTGATTCAACTGTCAGCCAATGAAGGCACTGGGTATGGGTGATGAAAAAATACTGGGGACATGCAGCCTATTAGAAAACTTATTAACTAACATTTTTAATTAACATGATATTAAACATAACTTAGCACCTAGTCTAGACAGGGACATTTCATATTTAAAAATGTGTTCGCTTATCACGGTTAGCCCTAGAGTCCTCATATTTCCAGTGTAGGAAAAGCCTGAGTTTCTCTAACATTTTCTTTATCTCGGTGTAATCAAAGGCCAGGGCTGTTTGTTTTGTATCCAGATTTTAGTGACTTCTTCACCTACAGTATAATCAACAACCTAAACAGCTTGTCCAAAACTGCACCACTTCTCCTTTCCCTCACTCTACCACATCTCAGCTAATCACCAGTCAGTCAACCAATACATCTTAACCTCACAAAAATCACACCCTCAACTACCTCAGTCTGCCACCAGTTCCCATTAAAATAGATGAGCTTTGTAGAATGGCTGGAAGTGCAACAGATCCAAGTGGGGGAGAGCTCTCACGGAGAATGCTCTCCCACCTACTCCTCATTTTATATTAAGAAGGGGTATAAGTTGTCAATTTACATATTATTTTTCTGATTAAAATAAGATACAATTTGGTAGATGTCTTTTCCCCCTCCACATGAAGGATAGGAACCCAGGGGTGGTCTACAGATAGGAAAACCTCCAGTTTTTCAATTTCCCATGGCAAGCAGCTACTATATGACTGTAATACATGGCAGCCCTGCATAGACCAACACAGAAGGATGGCTGTTTATAGCAAACAGGGTCACCACTTACACAGATCAAGTAACTACAAACCCTGCATTGAGTCGTGACAGGGATAAGTATACTATTCCAACCCAGGAACTAGACTAGTGGCTGTGGAGATGCAGCAGAAAAGACAGTTACTTATCTCTCGTAACTGTTGTTCTTCGAGATGTGTTGTTCACGTCCATTCCAATTGGGTGTGCGCACATTGCATGTACGGACGTTGTAAACTTTTCCCTTAGCAGCTCCTGTCGGGACGGCAGAGGAGCCCCCTAGAGTGGTGCCCTTATGGAGCTGTATATAGTACCCTGCTGGCCTGACCCCCCTTCAGTTCCTTCTTGCCGTTGACTCCGACAGAGGGGAAAGGGGGTGGGTATTGTAATGGACAACACATCCTGAAGAACAACAGTTACAAGAGGTAAATAACCGCCTTTTCTTCTTCGAGTGCCTGTTCACGTCCATTCCAATCAGGTGACTTCCAAGCTGACCACTGGAGGTGGGAAGGAGTCAAGGAATGATTGATTGGAGGACAGCCCTGCCAACCGCTGCATCATCTCTGGACTGTTGTTTGACGGCATAGTGGGCTGTGAAGCTATGCACTGAAGACCAGGTAGCTGCTTTGCGCTCTCGTCAAGGGGCTGTGATTGCTGGAGCTGGAACCTTAGCGAACTCAGAGCATGTGTGAATGCAGTCTGTGATCCAAAACGATATGCACTGCTCATATCCTGGAAGGCCCTTCATTCTATTGGCTATGGCCACGAAAGGTTGTGTTGATTTGCAAAAAGGCCTCGTTTGCTCTGTGCAGTGCCTGGGTTAGTTAGCTTATCTCGATGCTGGTGCTTTACAGTGCCTGGGATCTCTAGAGCCCGGTGCTGAATCACGCACCGATGCTGGGGCACTTCTCTCTGAGAAGCCCGGGCCCAGTATCACCAGGTGGTCTGGGGCTGCTGGTTGCAACGTGGCCTCCATGAGCAGCTGCTTAAGACAAAAGTGCGTGGCTTAAAGGCAGGAGTTGTGGGGGTTGCTGTTGGGCACAGACTTGCAGTAGGTAGTGCAAGCTTTAAACCCCTGGGCTTGCAGCATGCCCCGCAGCCCAAGACTGGTGCCTGGAACTAATTCCCCGTCACTTCTAACTAAAACTGTATCTGACTAACTTATAAACTATCTAAGAACAACTGTCTAACTAGTAAAAACTGAATTGCTAAGAGATCACTCGCAAGCAAGAAAGCACATTCCAATGACATCACAGACGGTAAGAAGGAACTGAAGGGGGGTCAGGCTGGCAGGGTACTATATACAGTACCATAAGGACGATACTCCTTGGGGGCTCCTCTGCCATCCTGACAGGATGGAGCTGCTAAGAGAAAAGTTTCCAATGTCCGTGCGCATGACGTGTGCACATCTAATTGGAATGGACATGTACAAGCACTTGAAGAAGAACTGCTGTGTCCTGTCTGTGGAAAGGGAGTGGAGTCTGTCCTCACAACTCACTTCTAGTTCCCTGCACAAAGCCCATTTCCTTTGTGCAGGGAAACATGAACGAATTTAATTCAGAATGTAAACTTATAGTGCCCAATGTCTCGTGCAACAATGAAATGTGCAGTGTGTGAATGAACTGACTCAATTCTGTCTGTTGAATTAACCAAAGGTCTTCATCCAGACATCAATCAGTGGTACAATTCTGAGAACTAAAAGAAAAATTAAGTTAAAAGAAATTTCAATTGTTTTGACCCCACTACAGTAAATGTGTTTTGGAGCAAGCATTGCATACACTAAATTGTAGGGGACAAATGGATAGACCATGCACTGTGGATAAAGAAGGGATGAAAGGCTACGTTTAAAATGTACACCAGAAGTGGACACTATGAACACAGAAACTAAAATATGACATTTCAATCCCAAACAAGTGCAACAGAGATTCTCCCTCTTACTATGGATCAGAAAGATAGAAATGAGATTACTCTCCATTTAACCACCAAGACCTACCCAGGTCCTTTGATAACTATTTGAAGAAACAGACAGACTAACCAATATGCATACTGTTGTTTCCAAATCTTTTCTATTTATGAAAAATAAAAATGTTCCTTTAAAAAGCAATGCCCAGTCCTCTTTACCTAAACTATATACTGTTAGGGGGGAGGTTGGGTGAAACCCCACAGAAGCTGGTCAGCATGATAGCCTCCCTTTATTCAGGATAAATGTAAGAAGCAATTAAACTCCATTTTGGAGTAAGATAGCTGACAAAATAGGAGCAACCACCCAATATACATGCGACAGACAAGGCTGGTCAGAAGCTGCACTCTGTGGGCAGAGCAGTTTCACTGAATGCAAACACAAGACCCTGTCTAATGAATTGTCTAAGGGCATATGTCTGCGGCAAGAAGCAGGGAGAGAAGGTAGCAGGGAAGTCAAGGAGATAGCAAGAGAAGCACTTGTAGCATGGTTGTGAGAGAAAGCCAAGAGGGAGAGCTTTTTGGATAGAGTGCTGCTGGCTGAAAAGAGGGCTGGAACTGTAAGCAAAGAAACTGACTCCTGTGGTTTGATTACTACTCTGTTCAGGGAAACAGGATTTCATGTAGATTCTTTGTAAATAAACAGGGTTGCATCAAAGAAATACTTGACTCCGTTATCAATTTCCTAATAGAAACAACCCACAAGACTCAGCATATTGGCTTATTGCTCAGGTCAAAAGGGGTAACAATACAATATATTATAGTTTAAGCAGTCTTTGCATTCATATACATATCCTGCTTCTGCCCCCATCTTATTTCTGGTTCTATTTAAATAAAATGTCCCAATATTGGCTAAATATAGGCCTGATCCTCAAAGAAAATCTCCCATTGACTTCAACAGGTTTTCTATCAGGCTCTAGGCTTGTAGCTTTTGAAATATTCCAAGTCATAGTGCTACAATCATGATCTATCTGCCACTACAGCCATTAAACCCCAAGGGAGTTGCTATCAGCATTTCAATAAAGTTAAGAAAACTGTGGTTTGTTGATTCTTTTGTTTTCAAAAACCAGACAGGTCCAGGTCTGGCAAAATAAAGCTCAGCATCTTTTCAATGGCCATCTAAAGAGCAATACAGGAAAAAAACCTAGACTCCTAGTGTAGCACTCCATACATTCATCAGAACCGACATATATTACACCCAGTGTTACCACATCAATTCAAAATTTATTCTGTAATAGTTAATTAGGAGGGGACCTAGAAAGAGAATAGAGTTTAATATTTTCTAGATTAAGACAGATCTTTTAGATTCTAAAAGCGACAGCATTATCACTACTCCATCCAAATATACCTTTGCAAGGAGGTAGAATACGTCATGTAGACTAGGTCATTAGGCTTTTAATCCTACTTCCACCTCAGCCATCTGTTGCCTACTTTCATTTCTGCCTGTAAAGCCCAGCGTATAAGTACCTTACATAACTCCAAAAACCAGAGCAGGTACACAGGCCATAAATAAAGATCTGCATTACTTAACTAAGGCTAGTAAGACATACATAATGAATCTTACAATTCTATACAGTACAAAGAATTGTTGTTTCAGCTCCAGTTCTTTTTCATACCATTCTTATTTTATATGTGGATGCTGAGTTTGGATTAATAAAAAAACCTAAATCTCAACATTAACTTTAGAAAAGCGACACATTTTCCTTCTATATAATTCTAGAATCACTGTTTGGTGTGATTTATTTTTGAAGGAGAACATAAAGAACACTTATTTCCTGAAAAATGTCTCCCTTCCTTGAGGGCTTTTCCTGTTTTTTCTGTCTGCTGTTTCTAATTGGCCCTTAAGCTTCAGAAATCAATGACACCTGCTGGCAGCAAACAGCTATCCTGGTTCTAAGTAACAACAACAAAAAGGAACTCTTGAGAAGAGAGAAGTATTTGTGCATTGTACACTGTGCTAGATTGCACTGGGGTCTATTTAAATACCAAATTTCATTTTCCCTTTGGGGGGGGGGAGAGATGTTTATGAGGACAGGTGATATACACATTGGGCACAATCAGTTTACTGCTAATGAAGTTCAAAAAATGTACTGAAGACATAAAGGCCTGTAAATAAAATCATACAGACAGTAACTGAATACACACATATGAGAGAGGTAGGATAAATAGATAAGTAATTAATGGGACTCTGTAACTTGTAAAGCAGGGTGTCAAGTAATTCACCGTAAATCAAAATTAGTACCATATTAGCCAAGGATGGAAGTTCAAAATCAATGTTTTCTTGTGTCTTGGCAGAAATTGGGTTGGACACAATTAACAATGTAGTTTGTTTATTCTTCTTCTTTTCAACAATGACAACACAACAGTGACGACTCACACTGACGTGCACTATGAATGTCTTCCAAACATCACAATATCAGGACTTAATCAAGGTGAACAGCACATACACTAATAAACAACCTCTCATCTGATATTTCTTTCAGTTTGTCTATATTTCTTATTCCTCTACTCTCCCACTAGACTAAAACGCACTGTACACATCATCAGGAGTTACTTTTGTCTTTTAGATTTGAGAAAACAACTACAGTTTATGTGAATGTATTTCACAGGGATCGATTCAGGGGGGGATTTTCAAAAGCACCTACAGGATTTAGAAGCAAAAATCTCATTGACTTTCAAAAGACTTGTGCTCCTAAATACCTACCGCAGCACTTTTGAAAATATCCACTTAAAAGCCCTAAACTGTTGTAGTAGATTGAACTGGACTACCTTTTGTGTTTACCATTGACTTTATTGTATGTCAAATCTTTCTAATTATCTCTTCAACTACTGGTCCTGTGTACTGTCTACCATGCTGCCTGTCTGCAGACACATGCCAAATTTAGACTCCACCAGGAGGAAAACTTCTCAAAGACTAGATATAATTTCCTGCACGTTAAAAGACTTAAAGACATTTCAGAAAGAAAGGTAACCTATTCTCCATAACTGGAGTTAACTGAGATATGTGGTCCCTATTTGTATGTATGCATTCCATGCATCGGAGACTGGAAGATTCTTGGTAGCAGTGTCCATTGGTCCACACCTGCACTCCTCTTCTTCTCATGCTCTGATCTGAGGATATAAGGTATGGACAGGGCCACCCAAAAAGGGGAAGGGGGGCAAGTGGGGTAATTTGCCACAGGCCCCAGGCCCTGCAGGGGCCCCACAAGCCCTGGCCAAGAATCCCTTCCCTGGCGTGGGGGGGTTAGAGGCTTCTCGGAGACGCTGGTGGCCACCGCACGGAGCTGTGGGATATGCTGCTGCCTGCAGCACAACCCTTTTCCAGGGGCTCGATTGGCTGAGCTGCCTGCAGTGCAGAAACCAGGTGCTTCAGACCCAGGCGGAGGTAAGTGGGATGGAGGTGCTGGCGTGGGGCAGGCTGATCCTGTACCGTGTGGCACTCAGCCACGCTCCAGGCCCTACGAGGTGAGGATGGGCGTGGCGATGCTTGGGTTCTGTGCCAGTCCTGCCACGGATTCCCCGCCAGCAAGCCGCACTACCCAGCTGCGCTCCACATGAGTGCTCCTGCTGGGGGCGCCAGGTATGGCGCAGGGGCTGGGACGGGGTGGCTCTGTGCCCACAGGGAAGCTAGGGGGCTCCCCGCGCTCTTGCAGCACTGCTAACAGGTAGCTGCTGGGGACGGGGTGGGAGGGGGCAGGCGCTCTGACTGTACTCGCAGTGCATCTCCCAGGCAGCGGCAACTCCGGCTGGAAGGAGCACTGCAGGTGGCTGGAGAGAGTGTGCAGAGCATGTTTGGTGGCTATGGGTGATTCTGGCTGTAGCGGGCGCACAGAGCTGGGGTGACTGGAGAGAGCATGCAGAGCGCATCCAGTGGTTATGGGTGAGTGACTGGCTGCAGGGAGTGCACAGAGCTGGGAGCAGAAGTTGGAGCAGTGATGGAAACATTTAGGAGTATTCACTGCAATGAGTTTGTCAGGCCTCAGCAAGGAAGGGCAAGCCAGTCATTTGGAAATAGTTTCCGCTGTGTCTGGACAATGCTGTGTTCTGATCAATATTTGTCTGGAAAACTTGGCTTGTAAGCACAGCGTTGACTTTTGGAAGCAGAAATTCTCCCCCTCAAGAGGAAACAACCCCTTTGCATTTCTACAGTCCAAAACTCAGTCTGTTTTTTTTCTTCAAATAGCCCTTAAAAATGTAGTGTGGGGGTGAGAGCTTCCATACGACAACCTTCAGTTTGTGTATCTCAACGATGTAATGACTGGCAAACCAGGTTGATATTAATGGGATTCAGGACAATCTGCAGCCTGACAGACAGGAGACTTCACTGGCCTCTGCTCCATGCTAATGGTCACACAGCGCATTGTGTGCTAACCTAGTGCTGTGTCTGTGTACGTAGCTCTACGGTGAAAACCCAGTTGTGCTGTTAACTTGCAGGGCAATAATTTTCTGCCATAAACCTTAACTCTAGTCAATAATATACCCTTTGGTGTGTCTTTGCACTTGTGTTATATGTACTCAGCAGATTTACAGTAGTAAATACCATGTCTCCCCAATTGACGCAGGATCAATAGTTCACATTGAGCAGTAACAGTCCACTTATCCTCATCATGCAAGTTCTGAGCTCAAATTAGGAGTCCCGGTCATGGACAAAGGCCCATTGTGTTAGGTGCAGTGCAAACACAGAACAAAAAGACGGTCCCTCACGTCCCCACACAGTGGTTCTGAAGTTCACAATCAGCTCTAATGCAAATACAGAGCATGAATAAAATGAACTGGCTGGCTGGTTTCAAGAGCTGTGGGGCAAGATAGACTGATTTGAGTTTGAGATTTTGTTTAGTTTTTCATTTGCTTTCTTCCTGGCAAACACTGTAGTAACTTGACTGCTGTGTCTACCCAGGTGGGCCTGCTTTTAACTGCTGTGGAGAAGTGCTCTAGCTGCCACAGCAACGGGCCCTTTATAAGTGCAGAATATAATAATCAGATCTATTACAATTACTACAGGTGGCAGGGCTGCCCACAGTGGGGAGCAAGTGGGGCAATTTGCCCCAGGCCCCCACGAGAATATAGTATTCTATAGTATTGCAACCTTTTTTTATGGAAGGGGCTCCCCAAATTGCTTTGCCCTAGGTCCCCTAAATCCTCTGAGCGGTCCTAGGTATGGAGCAGATAACCGCTTCTCTAGTTCCTTCTTTACTGCATTTTAAGTCTTCATAATCCAAAGCAGAAGGGAAGGAGTAGTGGGTAGTGGAATACAGATACGGACCACACATCTCAAAGAACTTCTGTTATGGAAGGCAGGTGACTTCTCTTCTTCAGGTGCTGGTCCCTATATGTATTCCTGATTAACAGTACTCAAGACAAAAGAGGGTGCGAAGATCTCTGTAGTACCGATGACTGTAAGACTCCTGACCTAAATGATGTATCAGCTGAGGAAACTTGTACCAGGACATAGTGTCTTGGAAAGATAAGAACAGAACTTCATTTGGCAGCTTTATATGTGTCAAGGAATGGTACTTCCTGAAGCAAAGCTACCAAAGTGGCCTGTGCCATGGTGGAGCGGACCTTCATTTCGTAAGGTGGAGGATCATCCGATAACTGGTAACAGAGCAAGATACAGCCTGAAATCCATTTTGATAGCCTCTGTGAAGATACTGATTGCACTTTCATGTGTTCTGTTAGAGCCACAGCAGTCTAGGTGATCTTCTAGAGCATTTTGATCTCTGACGATAGAACACCTATGCCTGATATATGTCCAGGGAATGGAGTTTCTGGTCCTCAGTGGTGGTATGAGGCTTATGGGAAAAACACAGGTTACGTGTACAGTATGATTCAAGTGATGTCATTACCTCCCAAGAAGACTTTCCCATCAGAAACCAAACATCTAGGCAGGGAAAGACTATCAAACTATGCACCGGAAGTGTGTGGCCGCTACTGAAAGTATTTTAATAAATACACTCGGCACTGTTGCCAGTCCAAAGGGAAGCGAAACACTTGGTATTGATAATGGTTCGTACCTATCATGAACTTCAGGAACCACCTGTCGGATGGGAGGATGTCTATGTGGAAATAGGCATCCTTCATGTTGAGAGCTGTAAACCATTCATTTCTGTTTAGGGATGGGATTATCAGGGCCAGGGTGATCATCCTGAATCTTAGTCTTCAGATAAAGACACTGAGGTGCTGGAGATCTAATATGGCTCTCAATTCTCCATTCTTCTTGGGGATTAGGTAATATTTGTAATAAAATCCCTTTCACCAATGCTGAGGTAGTACTGGTTCTATGGCTCCACATACAAGTAGGGAGTCTATTTCCAATAGAGTAGTTCCTGAAAAGGGATGGGGAAGGAGGTTTCAGAGGGAGAGGGGAAGAGAACCTCTATGGTATACCTGAAATGAATAATGTTGAGGACACATCCATCCACTATTATTGTCCTTCATTTAAGGGGAAAACAGAACTAGGCAGCCATCAAATTGGAGAGTGGAAGGATCTGGCATTGGGCACATATGTGATTCCTGAAGGTCCCATCAAAAGTACTTTTTGACAGGTGGTTGCTGTTTGCAAGACAAAGGAGGAACACTATGCTGGTTTCATCACACTTTCATGGTAGTTCATATACTCTCTGGTGAAAGGAAGGCTGCAATGTTGGTCTAGGCACATAAAGTTTCCTGTTGATTTTCTCCTGGGTGCTGAGGTGTACATCCCCAGGAAATGGAGGATTGCCCTTGAGCCTTTTATTGAATCCAAGGCCTCATCAATCTTTTGATTGAATAACATGTCCCCTTCAAAGGGTAAATCCTCTATTATGGACTGTCTTTCCCTGGAGATACCTTTGGATTGAAGCAGGACTCCCTTGCGTAACAATAGGAGCTGCCATTTATCTAGAGGCTATATCTGCCACAAGTACTGTGGCTTAAAGGAAAGGTCTGGCTAGCAGTGTACCCTCTTCCATCAGAACTTGGAATTGCCCTGTCCTCCTGAGGGAGTTTGTTTTTAAATTCTGCAAACTTGGAATAGCTAATAAAATCATACTTTGCAAATAGCACCTGATGATAGACTATACGAGTGGTTCTCAAACTTTTGTACAGGTGACCCCTTTCACATAGCAAGCCTCTGAGTGTGACCCCCTTTATAAATTAAAAACACTTTTCAATGTATTTAACACTATTATAAATGCTGGAGGCAAAGTGGGGTTTGGGGTGGAGGCTGACAGCTCGCAACCCCCCATATGAAACCTTACAACCCCCTGAGAGGTCCTGACCCCCAGTTTGAGAACCTCTGGACTATACAGAATTGGAGACTGGTAGATTTCTCCTTAGGAGGTCCAAGTGTTTGGTCTGCTTGTCTGAAGGGGTAGATCTAACATGTTGTTGTCTATTCCTCTCTGTAACTGCTTGAAGAACCAGAAAATTGGGGGCAAGATGAATGAAAAAAATCCATTCCCTGTGGAGGAACAAATTATTTTTGTCTGTCCTCTTAGGAGTAGATGAACACGTCATTGGGACATGCCACACCACTTTGGTTGGGTCTCAGATAGCCTTGCTGACAGAGCGTGCTACCCTTATAGGTCCCATCCTCTCCAAAATATTCAGATATTTGTGGGATGACTCTTGGACTTTCTTCAAGGGGAACTGGAGGCATCAGCAGCCCCTTTGAAACAACTCCTGAAACTGCTTGTGATCATCTAATGAAGACAGTGATGCCGGAGCAACTCTCTCACTGGGAGAGGAAGACAATATACCAGAAGGTGCTGCCGGATCTGGATTTTTTTTTTGTCTTCCTCTAGATGCTCCCGGGGAAGTTCAGTCTGATCTCTTGGAGGAGAGGGATGGTGAGATTATCTGTGGTATCAAATGGATTTGGGATAATGCATGTATGGGTCCCATGTTTCCCAGTAGGGCCAGCTAAAGGGATCCATTATGAGTTGAGGTGGACACCAAGGCATAGCTTATCACCCGTCCTGAGGATGGGGCTATCCCATTTTATGCAGTTGTGACAGGCCCAAAAGATTCTGGACCCTGTATCTCGGCTCATGTTCTTGAAGGTGGTGATAAGGATCCTTATCCTATATCAGACTCAGCTGAGGAAGAAAATGAGGGCTCCATCTCCAAGGTGGTGCTGATGAGAAATGACCCTAATTGGTAGAGAGAAGAGAACAGTTTCTTCCTTAATGTTAGTGAATCAATGGTGTCAGAATCTCCCTTGTAAGAATTGGTTCACACAAGAGGGAAAATTCCATATCTGGCAGGATGATGATGTCTTCCAAAGTGGTGTATTTGTCACCATGACGAGTTCTGTCTCTGTGAATTGCCATTGTTAGCTCAGAGGAGTGATGATGTATGGGGCAGTCATCTGCACATCGGTGTTGGAGATTGTACTGGCTGAACCTCATGCCTCTCTTTACACAGTAATGATGCTTCTGCTCCTGCCAATGGTATCAAAGCAGAAGCATTCTTAGTCTTTGAAGTCTGGAGTTCAGTACCATGCCTTTAACGGATTTTTGAGCATCCTGGTAACAGTTGTGATGACTGACTCAACTTTGACGGTGTAGGGGATGCAGCCCTCTCCTTAGAAGTAGATCTGGAGGTGAATTTCTCTTGCATCTTTACAGAGGTCTTCTTACCCTTGTAGTCAGCCTGAAATGAAGAGCCCTTGGCTCTACCCTTGCTTGCCCCTGTGTCTGAACTGTGTTGGGCAGAGCATTCCTTGACATCTCAGCCCACTGTTCAGGGGTGTCTGCCCAGCCCAGATCCAACTGAGGCCTCAGGCTGCTGCATAAGGTGCTTCCTGAGACTGAACTCTCGTACTTGAAGGATTTGGGGTGCGAAGGAGCTGCAGATACTACACTTAATGGAGATATGAGCTTCTCCAAGGCAGCAGAGGCACCTCTGGTGGTGGTTGCTGACCACAAAAGAACACAGGCAGATGATGGGTTTTTGAAGCCTGGAATCCTGGGCATACTCAGAGTCCTGTACCAGGAAGGATGGCAGGAAGGGGCTAAAATCCAACTATGTAAAGCTAACTAAACTATACTAAGACGAGTTATTTACACATTTACTGTTTGTTAATATTTACAGGAATAGTGTTGGAAGATAAGTCGATGGACACTGGAGGGTTCCATCTTAGATCATGTGGCAGTGAGAAGGAGCTGCAGAGACAGTCAGTCCATACCACCCATTATACTCTCAGATGAGAGCATGAAGAGAAGGGTGCAGGAGAGTTGCCTGGAGTCTGGTTGCTGAACAGAACACACAGTCGAAAAGGGACTCTGGCAGCTACAATCAGCACTGCTGACCGGGCCATTAAAAGTCCGGTTGGTGCAGGAGTGGCAGGGTCCCTACCTGGCTCCGTGTGGCTCCCAGACGCGGTGCCATGTCGCTTTACTCCTAGGCAGAGGGATGCCTAGGGGGGCTCTGTGTGCCACCCCTGCCCGAGCGCTGGCTCCGCAGCTTCCATTGGCTGGGAACTGTGGCCAATGGGAGCTGTGGGGTGGCACCTGTGAGTGGAGGCAGCGCACAGAGCTGCCTGCTCACCCCTGCACCTAGGAGCCGAGGGACATGTCACTGCTTCTGGGGAGCCATCTGAGTTAAGCGCCATCTCAAGCATACCTCCTCCCACACCCCAACCCCCTGCTTCAGCCCTGATCCCCCTCCTGCACTCCGAACCTCTCAGCCCCATCCCCCCAGGCTGGAGCCCCATCTTGCACCTCAAACACTTCATCTCCATCCCCATCCCATAGTCTGCACCCCCAGCCAGAGCCCTCCCCCCCCCCGCACTCCAACCCCTTGCCCCAGCCTGGAGTCCCCTCCCGCACCCAAACACCCTCCTGGAGCCTGCTCCCCACTCCCTCTCCTGCACCCCAATCCTCTGCCCCAGCTCAGAACTCCCTCCTGCACCCCAAACTCCTCATCCCCAGCCCCTACCCCACAGCCCGCACCCCCAGCCAGAGCTCTCACACCTTCCTGCACCCTAACCCTCTGCCAAGCCAGGAATCCTCTCCCATGCCCTGACCCCCTCATTTCTGGCCCCACCCTGGAGCCCTCACCCCAGCTGGAGCCCTCACCCCTTCCCACATGCCAACTCCCTGCCCCAGCCCGGTGAAAATGAGCATGTGAGGGTGGGGGAGAGCAAGCAACAGAGGAGCGGGGGGTGGGGCCTCAGAGAAGGGGCGGGGCCTCAGGGGAGGAGCAGGGCAAGATATTGTGCGATTAGAAAGTTGGCAACCCTAGGGTGCAGGCATAGACTAATGGATACTACTAGTGAGAATCTTCCAGTCCCGGGCACATGGAGTAAATGGTGTACCCACAGTGGAATATATAAAGGGACAAACATTTGAAGAGTCAGATTTTACACCAGGATATGTAAGCCTACTTGGTATTTATCTTGAAATCCTTATCAAAATAGTTTGCTGTGGTAAATTATGTTTTATTAAAATACCAATAGATTGTAAACCAAAATCAAAGAACCCCAAATGCATAAATAAGAAAACAGTCAAACTTCCTTCAGCATACGAAGGCACTGTATCAACAACAACAAAAATCCCTCTTCTCCTCAGAACCAAGACTTCCATGCCACTCCAATGTGTAAGGAAATCTCCCCCAACTCAATCAGCTAGAGTTAGGATGGTCAACACATTTATCTTACCTCTGCCACAAGCCAGGCACAGTTTACTCTGTGAAAACTTTTCATCAATCAGAAAACAGTATATTCAAAGGGCAAATGAATTGTGCCTAAATCAAGAAGGTTGGCACATTTGCTGCACTTTCCTCTTGACCAGGATGTGCTTTATATACCCCAAGCCTATTATGAACTCCAGGAGCTTCATTATTTTAAAAAGTGACACTGATAACAACATTGCAAGATTTTACTTTGTTAAGTGATCTGAGATATTGATTATTTTAAATGGTGTTAGAGGCCACTGAATTTCATATAGCCGTACTCAAGGTAGCAACAATACTTCACTATTGTAAGAATTAGCCATTGTAAGGCATGCATCTTTTGTTCTTTGCTGCCCCCTGATGTGTTTTCACATGTACTTTACTCCCTGCTCTTCACCAATGATAAGCTAGAAAAGACAAAAACCTCTAGATCATCTAGCGCATCTCCTTGCAGCATTACACGTACAATTCTTTGTCCAGTTAGCTTTAAAAATTTCAAGTGACAGGACATTAACCACTTCTTCTGGGAGACTAGTCTACAGTCTACATCATTGTCAGGAAGATTTTCTGATATTCAGAAAGAATGCTCTATCTTAATTTCATCCTATTACTCTATTAAGCTTTTCAGATCTATTGCTAGTTTTGATGGAGTGTGCGTGTGTATAAAGTGATGGTAAATATATAGAATGGAAAACTATTACACAGTTGGTTTGTAAAAATAGTTTGATGTCACATTTCAAGGCTGATATCACTTATTCAGTTACTGTGCTCAAGGTTAACAGTCAAGTCATATTTTTCAATGAAAGAAAATCATATTGTTTCAATTATTTCCATATTGTCATTTAATTTGGAGCATATTTTTTCTAAAGCTGCTAGGTCATTCCTAGAGATAATGCAGTCTCTAATCCTTAGAGGTAAAGCGCTTTATATTTTCTTAGTCGCAGTTTTTAGCTACTATTAGTGTTTTGTAGAGCCATCTTTCTACTCCATTGCTTACAGTATATAATTTAGTGTGGAGGGACTGTCTATTGCCTAAGAGAGCCGGAATTTGTGAAGGTATGATTCCTAAAACTAGGTATAGTCATTCTGTGACTGCTTCTCAATATACTCTCATTACACATTTTCCCACCTAATTTGTTTTAATCTTTCCATTTCTCATTTGCAGCTGTAGCCTTTGTTTTTCTTTTTTAAAATGCAGCTGTTGTCATTTCTGAAAGGGTCTAATATGTGTGGATGTGGATATTTAGTTTTATTTATTTTTATTATATTAAAAAAACTACCTATCTCAGCCTCTAAGCAGCCTGATGAACTATTAAGAATAAAACCATAATAATAAAATGAAACAATTATAAAACACTTGTTGATTCCACCTCACAGCCATTCAGCAAGATGACATTTAAAAAAAAATCCTTCACCCCTCAGTTCATTCGAAGAAAAGCCTACACACCATCCTTCAGAATCTCTATTTAAAGAAACCACTAAAGAACAATTGTTTTAGAATATGTCAGGCAGTGGGATATTCGATCACCAGTATCAGCTGTGGTTTTTAGTGAATATACAGGGCCGGTGCAAGGAAGTTTTGCGCCCTAGGCAAAACTTTCCACTTGCCACCCCCCTATAACGACGCCCAGCTAATCCCAGCCCCCGATGACCCCCATGGCAGCTAACTTAGCCGCCGACCCAGGGAGCCCCCCCCCAGCAGCTTCCCCCTACTTGGCAAACAGCTAACCCTCTCCCCCCCGTCCTCCCATGGCAACTAACCCTGCCTAGGGAGACTTCCACGCCCACCAACCGGTAGCTAACCCTGCTGGGAGACTTCACCCGCCTTCCCCCGGCAGCTAACATGCCCTAGCGAGACTTCCTCCTTTCCCGCGGCAGCTAAGCCTGCTAGGGAGACTTCACTCTCCTTCCGCGGCCAAGCTAACCCTGCCTAGGGAGACCTCCTGCGGAAACTAAGCTTCCTAGTAAGCCCGACCCAGCTCACCTCAGCTCCGCCTCCTCCACTGAGCACGCCAGCGCTGCTCTAATTCTCCTCCCCGCCCAGGCTTGCGGCGCTGATTGGAGGAGACTTGGAGCTGGGCTGTGAGCTCAGCGGAGGAGGCAGAGTGGAGGTGAGCTGGGGCAGGGAGTGGTTCCTCTGTGCACCCCTCCCCTTGTTATTGCAGGTAACCCTCTCTGAGCGCCCCCCCACCCAGCTCACCTCCATCTCTTCACCTGAGGGGGCTTTTCGGCACCCCCAAACACTAGGCGCCCTAGGCGGCCGCCTAGTTTGCCTAAATGGTTGCACCAGCCCTGTGAATATACCTAAGCATGTTAGACAGTCCCTCTAGAGCCAGATTGTGGGACAAGAATAGGAGTTATGCTTTCCATGCGAATGTGGACAAATTAATGTAAGTAGGACATATTCCAATTAATAAGTAAATACTCCACATTGAACTGAACTACTGCCCATTTTAAAAGCCACTCATTTCTTTCCTCACCTCCAACCATGAAGCAATACTTTCTTTAAAGGGTTCTGGTCAAATGATCCAATGGCCTGGTTGCCATACACCCTGCCAAACAGTTTGAAAATTTTTATCGATGTGCTACTGTAGAATGAATTCTAGTATCAACTCATTCCAGCTAATGCATTTTTCTCCTCATATGTGCTTACCTGAAATGAGTATCTATAATTAAAGCACAATTCCTTCTGATCTCAATGAAGAAAATCCATATTACCTTCCTTATTTCCTTTGCATCCCTTCCTCACCTTTTCTTTTTCATCCCTTCCACCATGTTGCCTCTTACACTAGGAACTTCCTTCACATTCTGGCTTCCTCTTTCTTCTCATTCAAATCCTTCCTGAGAATAACATTTTTCCAGGAAGCCTATCAGTCTTAATGTACCACCCAAAGTGCTTATTATTTACTTTAGTGACAATGCATCTTCCAGTCATCTAGCTTATTAGACTTGTGCCTGGTGCCCTGAGGTTCCTGCTAGCACTGTTAGCAGTGCTGTCTGTACTGCTGTGATGAGTCTTCCACTTGCCTGCTGGTCTGAATGTCTAGAGCAGCAAGAGCAGCACTGCCAAGAAGACTTTCCAGCAGCCAGGAAGCCAGACAGTCAGCACTTCAAACACCTCTGCCAAGAGTCCAAGGGGCAAGGTGGTGCCACAAAAGGATTGTTTTTTTTAATTGATGTGAGAAAGAATGATACAAGCATTTTTCCTGCCTTTCTCCCTTGGTGCATTGCTTTGGTATAACATGCATTACCGTGATTTTATATGGCTTAGGAAGGTATCTAGGCAAACTTCTGTGCTTAGTCATGAAGGTCTGTTACTATAGAAACAACAATAATATCAAATACAACATTATGTCCAGGGATGGGCAAACCAGTTCAGGCAAAATACCATCCAGCTGCAACCCTTACTCATTAGCCAAAGTGAATCCTAATCCTTTTCATAGTTTGCAGTGATTTAATACTTTTCCCAACCCCTGAAGTCTTTTGGCCTCTCAGATCCGACCACCCTAATATGTAGGTTAGACATGGCAGATCTGGTGGCCTTTCTGATGGAGCATGTTAACATTACATGAAATTAAACTACCCCTACACTTCACTGTTCTCTACTGCTGCTCCCTTTAAATTTCCTGGCACAGAAAAGTTTTCTAGTTAAATCGCACTCTGAATGCACCTCATACCTTATAGGCATTCAACCCTCAAATGATGTATTACTTCTGACATGCACATTGCACTCCAGGGATTAAGTAAAGGGAAGTCTCCAGATCAGTGGGAAATTGAACGAGCGCACTAGTGGCATCCAGCAGAGAGTATCATTGGTCCTGCTGTTTGGGCACCTACTCCTGCTGGAGGAAAGAAATTGGCATAAGGGCTTCCCTGGTAGAGGAGCTTGTAAGGCACTGTCTTGCGTGTGCGCGCATGTGCATGTACAACCTCTCTTTATGGTATCATCACATTGTGGGATGCAATCCAGACCAGAGAGAGGTTGTGCCACTGCTTGGCCCATAACCCAGGGAGCCTCACAATGCTTTGCTATTGTAGTTGCTAACCTGTGCCCTCACAAACAGCCAAACAACATGTCGGCCACTCCCTGAGTGTCCGTGTACAGCTGCAGCCTGCCAGTAATACTCCAGTCACAATCTGGCTTCCAGAAGCTTTGGTTACCAATTGTAGGGTAAACCCAACACACACCCAGTCTTCAACATTCCCCAAAAATATGTGTTCTGTCCAGCCCTCTCCGGGGAAGTTCAGATATTAGAGATCTGTTGCCCCTGTAAGGGGTTAATATACAACAGTTTGCTACTTTAATTAGCGTTACCAAACAATTCAGCTTAAATACAACATTGGATTAGTTTTGATTAAAAAATACCACTTTTTTTTTTACTACAAAGATATAGATTTTAAGTGAGTACAGTTATAAGGTATTAAAGTCAGAAATGGTTACAAGAGAAATAAAGATAAAACACTTTCTAGTAATTAAAACTTAACAAACTAGATGTTGTTCCAGATAAAATCTTTACCACATGTTCCCAGCAACATTGCTAACCAAATTCTCAGGTCAGGATGCCCTCCCAAAGTCAAAGGGCTGGTTTCTTTGTCATCTTAGGTTAAAGAGATAGGGAGAGAGAGAAAGAAAGAGAGAATACCTGGGGTGTTTTCTGTCCCTCACTTTTAATCCAGTCACCCTTTGAAATGCATTTTCCTAAGGGCTACCCCTAGATAAAGTGCCTTCCCACTGTGAGGCTGGAGACATGAAATCTCATGGTGAAAGAGTTTCCATGTTGTTGTTGTTGTTTAAATGTTGTTTAAAATGCAGATTGATCTGTTCCTACCCTCCTTCTGTTGCCAAAGAATGACCACTTGACTGGTGTTTATGTAACCCACACACCTCCTGGGTGTAATGTTCTGTCTCATCTAGTGGTACCAAGACCATGTACAGAGAGAGAGAGAGAGACTAATGAGTTTCCTCTACAGCCTGAGCTAACAGGCTTATGGCTTTTAGCTCATGCGACAGAGATTCATGCCCTAGGTTTGATCCCGACTGCCAGGGTCTGTCAGCGTTACAACTGGAGGCTCATCCGGGATTTCAACTGGAAAGTCTCTGAAGCTCAGGACACGCTTTCTCAGCTAGGGGAAGTAGCTAGGTGTGGTGTTCTGTTCCATCTAGTGGCACCAAGACCACTTAGAAAGAGAGAGAGAGAGATTAATGAGTCTGTTCTACAGCCGTAGCTAACAGGCTTATGGCTTTTAGCTCATGCGATAGAGACTCATGCACTAAGCTACAAAGGCCCCAGATTCGATCCTACCCGCAGATGACTGGGGTCTGTGGGCGTTACATTTGCCAATCAACTTTGATGACACCTGGCTAGAGGAGTTAGTTTGTCCTTTGTCTTTGAAGAACAGGTTCACTCCCTCTCAGGACTTCTCAGGTAAATAAATCTAAGTCATAATTTCTGCTTATGTTCACAACTTTACATATAATGTTGTTACACACATTTCACCATCTTATTGACCAGTGAGTTATTAGTTTTCAAATGATACCTCAACAAGGCACATTTTTTACAAAGATTATTACAGTAGTGTGTAGGGTGTGAATACAGGAGTGCTTTCAGCCACAGTTATCAGATATTTTCTTTTATTATTAGGAATTTTTCTGTGCTACAGACTTTCTGAATCCTTGAATCTATGGGAAGGGGCCAAAATTTCTGGAAAAAAAAAGAACCTGAAGCCTATCTCTTTTAAAGGCAATAGAGTCTGGATAATCAAAGTGTGAAAAATGGGGGAGTCCTGCAAATAAAAATAAGCAGACTAGCCATCAATAATATAAATGGCTCATGGCTGCTAGCATGAAACCAACCCCCAATATTATCTCTTCAGAGAATGCATTAACAAGGGGTTATGGTTACAGTTGTCATGGGGAATAGTTACAATTAATGAGAGATCTATGCAGCTAGTTTTTTCTTTCTCATTTGTTTAATTACCATGCCTGGAAAGGGTTAACAAACAACACCTGACCAGAGGAAAGAGACATTAACCCTTAGCTATCTGTTTATGACACATGCATTTAAGAATTATTATAAAAGAATCTTAACTGTGGATGATTTTCAATGTGTGAAGAAGTGGATTTTAAAAAACCTAAAAGTGAAAAGCTGTTCAATCAAACTCTGATCCACATGTGTTAAGCAGGAAGCAGAGCTGTGCATAACTTGTCATGAAATCAAGACGCGAGGTGAGCATTTGCAGCATCAGTGAACATCAGGCTGACTTCCAAGTGCTATGGAGGAATTTAGACTTTATGGAGGAAACCACACAGAACACAGCAATTTTACATTACTTCAACCCTAAACCAGGTCAAACTTAGTGGTTTTGGCTGAGTTTCACTTCAAGTATCAGGATTCAACCAAACTCTGAACTCAAAGTGAAACTCAGTGAGTATGAACCCATCTGAACAAAACAAGCAAACAAAAAATGTTGAACAGGAAACTTAGGCTCCTAAGTCACTTATGTACTTTTGAAAACTTTCCACTATCTATGCGGGGTACTAAATCATACCCAGACATCGCCTCAGTGCCTGTAGAACTCCACTTTCCAATTAGTAAGTCAATTTGTTGCCTGTGCCTCTACTACATTTCAATGCATCAATTCACCAATATACCCGATAGTCACATATGGATACACGCAGAAGAAATGGAGGACAAAAGACCATAGTTTATTGACATTTCCACCATCTCAAAAACAAAGTTTTGGAATGAACTCACATTAACGCCAAGGATATCTCTATATCTAGATATCCATGTCTAATATGACATATCACTGGAAAGAATTAATTTGCTATTTGTGGTAAAAATCAGCCAAAACCTTATTTATAAAATAAACTTATGAATGTAAAAGAATATATTGTTTTTATTTCAAAAGAGCCAGACATTTTTGAATTACATTTTGATTTTATAAATAATTATTCAGTTTCAGAAGACCATTATACTTTCACTTTGTGCTTATATTAATCTCTCTTACCTGTTATAGTTGCTTTGTTGATGGATGGTTGGTTACACATGGGTGACCGTCTGACAATGGGAAAAAAAGGCATAAATGTATCAAGTTTGTATATTAGTGCAGTCTTTAAGCCATTTGTTTGAAAACACTTTTATTTGAGAGATTATATTGGGTTGGAATGTATAGAAACTGACAAAAATAGTTCATTTGGCATACATACAGAGGTGAACAGAACTCACAAACGAACCTCATATTATTTCACAGCTTGCGCTGAGTCAGGGCCCAAATGTGCTTCAGCTGAACAGCGAGAAATTACGAAGCAGTAAAAGTAGTGAACAAGCATGAAAGAAACTGCAATATTTGGTTACAGAAGGTCCCTTAATAAAGAGAATATTTCTAAAACAATCTAAAATATTGTTGAGTTTTCAATTGCTATTGTGCAATATTTTCAGCCATTTTTCATTTGCTACACATAAAATCTACCTCTTAAGAGTTTTATTCTGCAGATCTTCTTTCATGCTTTCTCCGGTAACTGGGATGACTATGGTGGCAGATTTTCTGACTTGATACACACAAGGAACAGAAATGTCACCTAACTCACCTACTGGGAATACCCTCAGTGTGGGGGAGTCTTCAGCAGGCACAGGGTTAACAGAACCAACTTCCCCTCAGCACAGGGATCATGTGGGTAGAGGGGAGTATGGAGAGAGAGGGGGACAGAAGAAAGGAAGGAACAGAGAGTGGTGTACCAGCCCCCAAGCTGTTCTAAAATGAGCCAGAGCTGGGGAAGAAGATTAATGAGCTGTAAATAGCTCTCTGACAAGCTCCACATTTTGCTGTACCCAGTGAAATCTGGGAATCCGCCCTATATCAGAAATTGCTTAGAAAGAGTATATTTTAACTGTTGTATTTCTACAAACCATAACTAGTACAAACCCCCAAAGTCCTCAGAGAGATCCTACAAACCTTATTAAATACTATAAAACCTCGATTAATTCCCTTAGCACCCTCCATCCTGTGCACTGAATGAGGCAGGGCTCCTATAGAAAAATTATGTGACTCTGTAATTAGAGACTGAAGATTATTGTAACGTGCATGCATCAACATAAAATAAAAGTACAAAGGGGAAGGAACAGGCAACCTTAATTCTAGTATTTCCTAATTTTGAATGCTGACTATACAACCAATATATGTTCTGTTAATTTAGTTTTTTTAAATCTAATAATAATAAGACAAGGGGGCATGGAAGCATCGTTGCTTTTCATCTATTCTTAAACTGAATATTAAGAATGTTAGATGAATCAGAGGGTTGACATTGGATAATCTAGAGTTAAGCTCCTCAGTTTATGCAGATTATGTACAACTGGCAGACATGTTTGAATTAATTATGATAATCTTTGCTACCTTGTAAAATTGGTGGAGTTGACTTGGACTTACAATAAGCACCAAGATGAAGTGATTGCATTTTGGAATAGGGACAAAAAAATGTACTAGTGATGAAGTCATAAAACAAGTACAACAAGGAGTCCAGTGGCACCTTAAAGATTAACAGATTTATTTGGGCATAACCTTTCATGGGTAAAAAACCTCACTTCTTCATATGCCTGCAGAAACCTCACTTCTTCCATGCATCTGAAGAAGTGAGGTTTTTTACCCATGAAAGCTTATGTCCAAATACATCTGTTAAACTTTAAGGTACCACCGGACTCCTTGTTGTTTTTGTGGATACAGACCAACATGGCTACCCCCTTATACATAAAACAAGTAGAATCTTATGTGTATATCGGAAACTTAATCAGCTACAAGTGCTGCAAGAAATTGATGAAATTATGGAGTGATAAAAACATTACGTTTGGTACCAAAGTGAAAATGTATCAAACTAGTGTACTGACTATATTACTCTATAAATAGAAGCATTAAATGGAACAGACATCAGAAGGCCAGATGTAGTAGAGAAAAAGGGCAGGTGTAAAGCGGAAAGATTTTAAGACAAATGAAGATGCTGGAAGAAGAGTAGGATGTGAAATTAGGGAATAGGATTGGCTATAACTGAAAATATTATGATGATAGTGACACTGCAGAAGACCAACAGTGATAAGATGCCAAAGAAAATAATACAAGTGCAATGATGGTCAGTCTGATCAAGAAGCTGACTACAAACTAGATGGCTTGACATTGTTTGCAGGGACATGACCAGGCAGGGCTTAATGGAGGAACAAGCCAAGGACAGGAATGAATGCAAACACTGTTAACTACTCCCTGTGTCTACAAAGATACTCCAGGATGAAAGAGTGTCAAATTATTTTAGAAATTAACAATGCACTATAAACAACTTCTATCTTGTAAATATAGTGAAAAGAAACCCAAGTTCTACTCATAATTTACAACATTAACCACTATCCAGAACTCCTTAATGGAATTATAGCTGTATATTACATGATTTCTTTCTTTCTTTTTTTTTTTTTTTAATGTAAAACAGGTTCCACTGTTGTTAATTGAGATCACATTTCTGTAGCAATGTTGGAAAAAAATGTTGGATGTGTTATTTCAGTTATATAATTAGACTTCAATAGATACTTTAATACTCGATTACCATATATTTTCAAACAAAGATTTCACTGTCCTGGACTGAATAGGCAGAATTTTAGGGTCAGATCCTGCTAGTAAGTTGCCATGTGTGTAGTGGTTCACACACTTGGATACAGTTGCAGGATCCCTTACACATGACTAATTTGATGCAAGTCACAGATATTAGAAATTACTTCCAAGTTTAAATAATCACATTGTAAGTAAGGTACTGCAAGAAAAAATAATGGCTGTTGGCTTAGTTTTAATGTTTAACACTGTTATTTCAAAATATTAATAGAAAATTAACAGGTCATATCATTTGATATCATTTGGGGCTTTTACAAGTCTAACGGCACAGGATGCACTCTGAAATCTAAAGACATTGCCCTGAGTCTTAACATTTAATAAGCACTACTCCAAAAAGTTCAGAGGGGAAAAGAGTCTGCACTCACTTGTTAGGTGCCCGATCTGGTAAGTTGGTTAATGCAGCAAAATTATTCCGTACAGTACGCAGGCTGGCCAGCACCTGGAACAAAGAAAGATGTTTCATTCTAAATTCTTGCATGTGATACTGATTTATTGCCACTCTGCTGTGTTAAAGGCAAAAGAAAAACACATTACAAATAGATTATAAAAAGTTTCCAGGCTTGCTTTAATGTCTGAAGACTGAACATTATTTAACAATAAATCTTTTGTAAAAAAAGAAAACAGTTTATTGCTTTTCCCCCTTCACTAAACAACTCATTATTTTTTTAAAGACAGACTTATTTGAAGAGGAGGAAAGTTTTTCACAGAATGCAATTTAACTCTCCAAAATGACCAAAAAATAATTCATGTTTTGAGAAGAATGGCCCACTAATACCTAGCACTCCATAAATAAAAATGATTACATGATTTTCCATTTGCACAGCAGCAAGCTTTTACATTTTACATCCAGTTTGAATAAAATGTAGTGAAAAAAGTTACCAAATTCATATGCCTTGCCTATATGAACACTAACACATATGTGTGTAGGAAATGCTAGATCTGAATATAAACAAAGGATTATGGTCACACATGGACTAGAATGGGGCATGGACAACAAAAATTAGAAGAAAAGATTTGCTGCTTTTAAAGAAAGTAAAAAAGAATAATCAGAAGAGAAAATACTAGATAGAATTGAGAAAAAAAGACTTATGAAGCTATTGTAGAAAGACAGGGTGAGCTGGAAGTGGGAAGGGAAAAGAGGACTAAAGGAAAAGAGAAAAGGTAAAATAAGGAAAGATACGTGCTTGGCTTTCTAGTGAATTTATATTTAACTTTTATAACCTTCTATTCTACTCTTCTAGCAGATATCCTATAGATCCTGTCTGTGGAGGAGGGGAAGAAGGGGAAGGGATGTGGTGGCTAGCTGTATTTTGAGTAACTATGCTAAAATGGCTAGATATTTATCTTGGAGATATAATTACATTATTGATTATCTCTAGGGAATAGATTCTGGCTGCTCCTGTGCAAGTGGTGAGGATGAGGGGAGGGAACATTGAGCCCTTTCCCAGTTGCCCAAGGGACAGCCAAAATCCCACTCTTTGATCTCCATTAAGTGAAAAGCGCAGCAGATCACAGCTCTGTGAACATTGCTTGACACATCCAAAAGGCCACCACTTGTTTCCCAAACCGTGCACTAGCATGACTGGGTGATGTTCTGAGAACAATGATGGTGCGGGAGATGCATGCTACACTCCCAGAAAGGTGCTTCTCTATGTGCTCCCCTCAGTCCCTGCCAAAGCATTCTACAGCACCCTGCAGGCAGATTGCTTCTGGCATCTGCTGCAAATGCACCAAATCTCCAAACACACCCTTACCAGGAGTCGGCAACCTTTCAGCAGTGGTGTGCCGAGTCTTCACTTATTCACTCTAATTTAAAATTTTGCATGCCAGTAATATATTTTAACATTTTTAAAAGGTCTCTTTCTATAACGAAACTATTGTTGTATTTAAAGTAAATAGGGTTTTTAAAACATTTAAGAAGCTTCATTTAAAATTAAATTAAAATGCAGAGCTCCCCAGACCAGTGGTCAGGACCTGGGCACCATGAGTGCCACTGAAAATCAGCTCACGTGCTGCCTTTGGCACGCATGCCATAGTTTGCCTACCCCTGGGCTACAGGTTTAAAAGTAACAATACATGAGTTATTAGCTACAGTGAATTCTAGAGTTAAATAATTTTAATTCTCGTTTGCTAATTATCTAAAAATATTTATAGTTCTGGCTTTTCTGTTTGTTTTTCCTTCCAATGGGAATATTCCTGTGTATAAAAAATTACCCTTGTGTGTAAGTGTTTGTAGGATTGAGGCCTACAGGGGAAACCAATTAATAAAACTTAACCTCTCCCTTCTAAGTGAACACACCTCTGCTACACAAGATTTAATCACTGAATATAACTGTTGTTCATTTCAAAATCAAAGCATAGGCAAATGTGTGATCATGCAAGGAATGAAATCCACTATGCCTATTTTTAATATATCATGCTAGACTACTACAGAAATAGATCAGACCTAACTTTTAAAATAATTCCAAAGTTATTTTATTTTTAAAACTGGAATGCATAGAATACGTTAATTATAACAGTTTCATTACATTAAAATATGAAAAAACAAACAAATATCCTACTAATAATGATATATTATTTATTGTTACAGCATCCCTGTTCTGGTAAAAACAGTAAAATATTATTAGATATAGAACAGATTATGCACTATACGGCATAGTACTCTGTTCTACCTCCAATAAAAAATAAGCGGTTGGTAGGCCTTGGCCTTTACTGACTACCTTTAATAACAATTGAGCTACCATCACCAAGTGGCTTAGAGTTACATGAAACAAAGCCTTCTGCACAACTGAAGCAATTAAGGAAGCCTAGAAATAAACTCAGATCTGTTCCAAATTCCATCACCCAATTTCAGCAGTGATGACTACATTAACTAAAATTTATTGCTGTGTTATTTGCATAATGAAAATGTATCTAACAAGAAAAAAAGAACTCTTTCTGAAGAACATATTACAAAGGTAAGTGGGGGGATGTGTGACTGGGATGATGTGTGCAGCTTATATAAAATGCCCAATTCCAGAATCTTTATTAAGGCCCCAATCCTGCAAGCTGATCTGCCTAGGTAGATCCCTGCAGCCTCTCAGAGCCCTAGTGATGTCAACAGTGCTCTGCATAAACGCAAGGATTTGCATGTTCAAATCCTTTTGCAGGATGAGGGCCTACGTTTTTATTCAATCCATAACTCAGGCAAAGTTCCCCTTTAAAGCCAATAGGTGTTTTGTCCCAGTACAAAAATCAGTCAACCTAACCTAGTCTGTCTGCTTACTGTTTTCCTAGGGAGCTCACAACCTGTCTTATTTGAATGTTATATAGTGTAATTAAGATTGGCATAAAGATGTCTAGAAAAAGTAAATTTGATAATGCATCAACTTTTTTCCAGACCTAGGGTGGACGTTTTCCTTACTGGGCCAATTTTTCTGCAGATATAACTCAATTCAAGTTAATAGAGTTACAGCTATAGATAACGTGTGTGTGTGTGTGGTGTGTGTGGGTGTGCGTGTTTGTTTTCTTGTTGGGGGCCTAATAGGTCTAGAAGGAATATTGCAATATTTTCTGTTGCTATTTCAGCTGTAATTCCTTGTGTTCAGTTATTGTGGGAAAGCATTTGCAATTTGGCTATCTGACAATGGTTAGGCTCAGTCTTTTCTCCTCCAATAAAAGGAGAACAGAGAAAACCTTATCGCCAACTCTCAAGAGTTTCAACCAGTGCCCTGTCAGCTGCACGGTTTCAGACTATCAGCTTTTATGGTGGGTCATGAATGACAAGATGATCTCTAATGCAGGTAGGTGCCAATCCAGTCCTGACAGACCTATTTGGATCCCAGGTAAACACTGTACTATTGATTAGCTCACTCAAGTTCTCATAACTATATTTTATTAATATTCATTTTGTGACACAGAATCATAGACTTTAAGGTCAGAAGGGACCAATATGATTGTCTAGTCTGACCTCCTGCACAACACAGGCTGCAGAATCTCACCTACCCACTCCCACAACTAACCCTTAACCTATGTCTGAGCCACTGAAGTCCTCAAATCATAGTTTAAAGACTTCAAGGTGCAGAGAATCCTCCAGCAAGTGACCCAGGCCCCACGCTGCAGAGGAAGGCGAAACCCCCCCAGGGCCTCTGCCAATCTGCCCTGGAGCAAAATTCCTTCCTGACACTAAATATGGCTGTCATAAACAGATAGTAGGAGTTAACAGAACAGAAGTACTTTATATCTCTTTTGACTGTAAAGGGTTAACAAGTTCTAAACCTGGCTGTCACCTGACCAGAGGACCAATCAGGGGACAGGATACTTCAAGATAAGAGACAGGAAACAATGGGTGTGACCATGGGGCCCTTCATATATAAACTGTAACATCACCCGAAAATGAGATTACTCATCTTATTACTTCATATGCATATATGGTAAGTTGTGCCTACCTGAGCAAATGGAGTCACAATCAAGTCATCTCCATGTCTGAAAAATAAACAAAATTATAAATTAGATGTTATTGATGACTATTCTCATTGAAGCTACTTTAAAAAAATCAGGACGTAAATTAAGGCTTATACATTACTTTAGTTAACCTCAGTCTTATTCCTCAGCATCCATTCATCCCAACTGCTTTAAAAATGCCTCTGAAAGGAAAACATTTAGCAGCTGTCCAATCATGCAGTGTCTTTATGGGACCGCTGGAGAACCAGTTGATTTTTACGCTGCGTGTTGGACAGATGAACACAGACAGACAGACTGGATGAATCAGCAAAGATCACATTCCCAAACTTCCATTTCCACCCACTTTGAAACTAAATGGAATCATTTTCATATAAGAGTTAACCAGGCATGCCTATGTGTCTGGTAGCACCCAAAATTAGTTTTGGTGGAGGGACACAGCCCACCTAAATATTGAAAGTGATTTGCATTAAGTGTTACTAACAGATTATAATTTGTGAGCATTGGACAAGCTAGTAACTGCAGATGACTGGGGACTACATCACAGACTAATAAAAACCTAGTTAAACTTTTAAACTGACTCACAAATCTGAAGTTATATGGGAGTGTTACTTAATGTGTGCTGTTGCTGTAGCAACCGCACCCACACCATGCTAGGTGATGTAGGCGCAAGGTGTCATAATGATGTGTCAACGGAGGAGGGAGGGAAAGGGGACTATCATCTCTTCAGTAATGAAAACTTCTTGCTAGAGGAAACTGAGTTACCGTCTAAAGTAAATCCCACTTCCCTGATGAATAAAATGTCAAAATTACACATAAACTACCACATATAGTCATGGCCTGTGTGGAATATTTTGCATTTAGTTACCAGAGGTACTGAGTAGCCACAGAGTGAAGAAACTTGGGAGGGCTGATGTATACATACAGTTTATTCGTTCTTTAATTACGTTTTCAAAAAACTATGACTGATAATGAATATACTGTAAGTAACTCATGACAGATATATACATAGTCCGATAAGTCATCATTTGAAATATTTTTCCCCAGATATGCTCCAATAACTATATATAAACTGCTGCATGGTCTATGAACAATTTGTCCAACATTACTTTTACGGAATAAGGGCTCTAATCCTAGTTACCTGGCACCCATGTTCTTTTCAGAAAAAATAATAATGCTAGCTTTATCCAACTAGCTGGAGCTAGGAGTTTCTAATTATTATTTTTAAAATAAGGCAAAAAGAACAGTCATTAAAAGCCAGAAAATGATTCACAAAGAAATAATTTAATAAGAATTTGTTTTTAATATGCCTGAGTTCTTGGTGATTTATAGGTTTTGCAACATCGTGGTCCCAAAAAGCTCTGAATATAAGCAGATAGGCCCAGATCAAATAGAAATTAGGAGCTGTCATAAACAGATAGCTAAGGGTTAATGTTTCTTTCACCTGTAAAGGGTTAACAAAGGAAACCAAACACCTGACCAGAGGACCAATCAGGAAACCGGATTTTTCAAAGCTCAGGGAGGGAAGTGTTTGGTCTGAGTCTTTGGCTGTCTCCGGCTAGGAGGAGGGTCTTTCTATCTTCAAGCTTCTAAATCTCTGTGTCCCAGTTGTAAGTAACAGGTATAAGCAATAAGCTTTTATTGGTTTTTTTTGTTTTACATTGTGTAAGTGCTGAAATGTTATTGTAATTTCTTTTTGATAAGGTGTTTATTTCAGTTTTTTATTTTAAGCAATTGACCTGATATTGTCAACTGATACAGAGACTATGTTTATGTGTTCTTCTTTCTTATATAAAGCTTTCTTTTTGAAGGACCTTGTTGAGTTTTCCTCTGGGTAGGCTAAGGAACGAAGGGAAGGGACAATCTCCTTTGTGTTAGATTACGGAGGTGAATCTGTCCCCTCAGGGGAAGAAGGAGGGGGAGGTAAATTTGCCCTCTCTGTTTTGTGAATTCAAGGAGTTTAAGTAAGTAATCTTTCAGGATAACCCCGGAGGGGAAGCCTGGGGAGGAAGTAAAGAGGAAGACAAAGGAGGAGGTTATTTCCTCTTTGTTGTAAGACTCAGGCATCTGAGTCCTTGGGATCCCCCCAGGGAACGTTTGGGAAGACCCGAGGGAGTAGCCCTGGAAAATGTCCCTGGCTGGTGCAGCGATTCAGATCTAAGCTGGTAATTAAGCTTAGAGGGTTCATGCTAGCTTCTCAGTTTATGAACGCTAAGGTTCAAATCTGAGCAGGAAGCTACGACAGGAGCCTAAATACCTTTGAATTTCTGGGACATTGCAACAAAGGATGGGGAATAGGATGAAAAAAAAATTAAGTGAGTGACCAGTGATGTCTAGCATACACTTTACTAGCTGCTTTTATTGTCATCGCCTGTGTTAATATTTATGTGAATGGAAAAGTAGGTTTTAAGGGGGAAGAAGTGTGTATTTTAAGCGGGGGAGGTCTTGCAGAAGTAGGTGAAGGCATGGCTGACATGGTCAGGGAAGGAGCTGGCAAAGCTCTTAAGGGGTCTAATTTATTTAACAAAAGGCCAAATGTGGTATGCAAACAAGACTTTACCCCAGCATCCTAGCTAGGTGCAAGTGGGGATGAGTTCACTCTAATCTGTCTGCCCTACCTAAGTCCATCCACTACCTCTGTCTTAGGCTCTTTACCAGTAAGGCCCTCTTGACCTGGGATGAGCCCCTGGAGCCATGCATCTTGCCATCACCTGGAAGAGGGTTCCTTTTCTGGGTTCAGGGTCCCCACAGAGGTCAAACCATAGCAACTCTTCTGTGAAACGGCATATAGTTCCTGTTGCTGTCTGATAATCAGACAGGTCTCCCTAGGGGCTTGGTACTCATAGCTCTTCCTTCCTTTTCAGAACATTCTGTGTCTTGCAGCACTCTTCTTCGGTTCCCTTTCCTGCTGAGCTCCCTAACCAACAGAGGCTGCCCTAGCTGTAGGCAGACTTGGATGGAGATTTCTCTGATGGATGAGGCTGGCAGGATGGATGAAACCAGATGAGGTTCTGAAGAGCAGGAAGGAACCAACCCATTGATGGAACCATCTGAGGTTCTGAAGAGCAGGAAATGGCTGCCAGCTGGGCTGCCAGGGAAGCACTCCCACCCCTTCCCCAGCTGCTCCCCACCCTCTGGATGGGCAAGATTGTAGCTGCGGCTCAAGGTTGCTCCTTGGCAGTACTTCAAGCATGGCTGTGGCTTTGGCCATAAGTGTCACTACCTGCCCAGCTCCATGTCAGCACTTAGCTCACATCTTCCACTCCGCATCTGTCCTCCACAAGCCAGGCTGCTCAGGCAGCCATTGGCGCCTGCCTTGGGTCCAGCTTCCACCCTGGACTTACACTGTGGCTGGTCCTTCAACTCCAGTGTCCTCGGCTCCCAGCAAGCAGCTCATTCAGAATGGTGCAGGTGGCAGACTGTGGGGGAGCAGATGTGGCTGCTGTGCTGCATGGCAGGTGCAGTCTGTGGGCGTGAAGAGCCAGGCAGGGGTGTGGACGGGGGTGCACAAGTGCTGGTAACTGGGCAGGTGATGATGGCCGGAGACAGGCAGGGAACTGGGTGGTGCAGGGGCCAAGGTGTTGGGCTGAGCTGGGCGTGGGGGCAGGGTGAAGATGCAGGGACCAGGGTGCATGGACCCCCCACTCTATCCTGTGAGAAGAAGCTTGCCACCCCCTATGCAAGGGGGATCAGCTTCCCCAGTTCAGGTAGTTTTGTAGAGAGTGGGGGCACCACAGTGCCTGTTAACCGGGGCCCTATGGGCTGAGAGCTGCCCTTGTTGGTGCCCAGATCCTGTTATGGTTGAGCTGAGCAGTTCCAAGGGTGCGGAGCTGAGGCTTGCTCCGCTTTGAGGCTCAGGGAGCAGGTGTCAATCTGTCTGGATAGGACAACTGGGAAGTGTGGCCCCCACTGGGGAGCAAGTCTTGGCTGCTTGCAGGGCCTTTCATCCTGGCCTGGCTCAGTCCTTCCAGGTGTTAGACTGTTCCCATCCCACAGAGTCTGTCACTGGGCCCAGCAGCCTCTACAGCCCTAGGCCGGGGTCTGCCCTGACAGTTTCTGACCTAACTGCACAAGTTTCTTGGGGGCATTGCGACAGCAGGGGAGGCTCTGAGGGTCTGTCACAAACTATTACGAAGCGAAGAGGTGAGCAGACTGTCTTGAAGAGCCTGTGCTAACCAGCTCTCCTGAGGAGTCCCTCTCCTCAGGCGCTCCCTGTCTTCTGGAACCTCCTAAGTGAGCCCTCATAACCCTTTACTAGACCGAAGTGTTCCTTAGCTAATTAACTGCCACTAGGCAATTAAGTACTCACAGGTAGGTCTGGGTTGGTTCATTCTCTTTAGCAGAGCCTGACACAGGTAGGCTGAATGCCTGACCCACTCAGAAGGCCAGTTACTCTGTGACAATCACCATCCTCTTCATAACAACCCTTAACATAGTTAAAGACTATTATCATGTCCCTGCTCAGTCTTCTTTTCTCAAGACTAAACATGCCCAGTCTTTCTCATTTCCATTCATTGTTGTCTATGAGCTATGTAATGTTCTTTAGTGACAGAATGAAACAACATTTCATAAGGATGCACTGTGGCAAGGTCTCTGCTTGTGAATCCCCTTTTCCTTCACTCCCCTGCGCTACGATTTGGGATCTCTCTTGCAGGGCTACACTCTAGTCTATATCTAGCCTACATACAGATGATGCTTCTCACACCTCCAGACTAGAGGAAGTCATGTTATTTGCTGCATAATAGCTTGCTCACCTCCTTCTCAATAAAACCTGGTTGCTTGTTTGGCCTTTTAACTGTCTGTGCATCAGCTGGAATCCCTGAATTTTCAAGCAAGTCACTCTCCTGTCTGTCTGATATCAATCCAATCTATCTGCCACTTGGGTCAAAAGCATATAAACAGCTGTGCATGTCCATAAAAATAAGACCAAGCAGCATGTTTTTTGAAAGGTCTGATCCTCAGTGCAACCCGGTCACTGGGTGCAGAGGTCCTGTCATAAAATCAATGTCTAAGGAGTTCTTATTAATCTATCCTGATCCCCAACCTTGGTGAAGCTGAGTCATGGAAACAAAAGAGTTAGTTATCAAAGTTATCTAAGGTAGTGGTGAGCGGTCAGTAATGTCCCCAACATTTCAAGTCACTGCTGCCTCTACCCAAAATTGGGAGGGAAATTAGGAGATGCATCCTCTTCCTACTGCCAAAAGCTCCAGTCCTCTCATGGGTAAGGCTAAGATTTTGTCATGTTTATTTTAAGTAAAAGTCATGGACAGGTCTCAGGCAATAAACAAAAATTCACAGGAGGCATGACCTGTCTGTGACTTTTGCTGCTGTGGCTCCATGGTTTCCCCCACCACCATGGTGGCTAGGAGCTGTGGGGTTCCCCCTCCACCCATGGCGGCTGGAAGCTGCAGAGTGACCATATTTCCCAAAGAGAAAACGGGACACCCCAGCTGTTTGCCCGAGGCACCTCCCTCCCCTTGCGCAAGGCTGTTGATGGAACTTTGCCCAGTGGTTCCTGTCACTTGTCGCTGCTGTCGCTGGAACCCTGCGAGGGCCCCACTGGCTATCACCTCCAACCCCTGGGGCTGCAGCAGAAATTGTCAGGGAGGTCTCTGGAAGTAATGGATTCCATGATTTCCATGACCTCCATGACATAAATGTAGCCTTACTCATGGGTAACAAATATTCAGAGTGCCTCCCATACCTTACAAGTGGAAAATACTTCAAATTTCTACTACTCAACTACCAAAATTCCTGGCTTCCCAAACTACCACCTGTCTTCCATAATGTAGTTATGAGCTGTCAATATAAAAATCAGCAACACATTAAAAATTTCAGGGCAGCTCAAAATACATAATCTTTGAAGTGTGGGGCTGCAAGGGATCTCGTGAGATCATCAAGTCCAGGTGCTGAGGTAGGAATAAGTAAACCTAGACCATCCCTGACAGGTATTTGTCCAACCTGTTCTTAAAAATTTCTAGTGATGGGGATTCCACAACTTCCCTTGGAAGCTTGTTCCAGTGTTTAACTACTTTTATAAAGTTTATCCAAATATCTAAACTTAGTCTCCCTTGCTGCAGATGTAGCTTGTTATTTGTTGTCCCACCTTCTGTGGACATAGAGGACAATTGATCACTATCCATTTTCTAACAGCCCTTTACATATTTGAAGACTGTTATCAGGTGTCCTCTCACTCTTTTTTTCTCAAGAATAAACATGCCAATTTTTTTAACCTTTCTTCATAAGTCAGGTTCTCTCAACCTTTTATCATTTTTGCTGTTGTTCTCTGAATTCTCTCCAATTTGTCCACATCTTTCCTAAAGTGTGTCACCGAGAATTGGACACAGTACTCCTGCTGAGGCCCCACCAGTGCCTAGCAGAGTGGGACAGTTACTTCCCAGGTCTCACATATGATGCTCCCATTATTACATCCCAGAATGAGCTTAACTTTTTTGTAACTGCATCACATGTTCAGCTCATATTTAATTTGTGATCCACTATAACTCCCAGATCTTTTTCTGCAGTATTACCATCTAGCCAGTTATTCCCCATTTGTGGTCGTGCATTTGATTTTTTCCTCCCTGCGCGTAGTACTTTGTTGATTTCAGATCAATTATCCAATTTGTCAAGGTTCTTTGGAATTCTAATCCTGTCCTCCAAAGTGCAAACAACCCCAACTTCATTGGCAAATTTTACAAGCGTACTCTCCACTCTGTTATCCAAGTCATTAATGAAAATATTGAACAATACCAGACCCAGGACTGATCCCCATGAGACATCACTAGACACACCCTCCCATGTTGACAGCAAACTATTGATCAGCTACTCTTTAAATATGGTCTTTCAACCAGTTGTGCACCTACCTTATATTAATTTCATCTAGATTGCATTTCCCTAGATTGCTTATCAGAATGTCTTGCGGGACTGTGTCAAAAGCCTTGTTAAAATCAAGATATATAATGTCTACTGCTTCTCCCCATCTCCTATGCTAGTAGCCCTGTCAGAAAAGGAAGTAATGTATCCTTTCATGTATCATAAACTCTCCTTTTTACTAAAAATTATTTAAAAAAAATAAATAGGAGCACAGGTGAGGGAATGCCACTCCCAGAGCATTCCAAGTACTTCCTAGAATCCAATGAGACCTCCGGCATAGATGTACTCAAGGGATTGGACTGTATCATGGTTTGGAGTCAATAGGGGGTTAAACTAAAGACGGCCCTTTCATGGTATTGTCTGGTCTGCTGGAAAGGCACCTGGATCTCTCCTGAAGGTTAACCCTGCCTCAGGAAGCATTAGCTACTGCAGCATCCCCTGCACTATTGCTATGACTCAGTTGCAGAGGACTCAGCCAATCACAGCAAGTCATGCTGCCAGGTAGCAGCAGGGGCTGGAGCAGTAGCAGCACAGAAAGGCAGCCCCTCATGCACTATCTACTGTGCAAAGCTGCTGGAGCTCGTTTTTCGTACAGATCTTCAGACTCTATGGGATTCAAAAGCTATGCTTCCTGCTCATTCCATGCCCCATCCCTCTCCTCCCAAAGGAATAAATGCCAGCATATTTGAGAATTTGAATACTTTTTCCATGAGAGAGGATAATTTAGCCTTCTCTGGTGGTGGGGTTTTTTGTTTTTACTTCCTTCTACTATTTGAGTTCTTGATGCATTGTATTTCACTCAGCTGTGGAGGAATGCGGCAGCACTTTGCTCTTTAGAGTCGACATTACTACATATTCGTTCAATCGACTAAAACTAATCAGGTATTTAATTTTCACATTTCAAAAGCTCCTTCAGTTAAGTATGCAATTTACAGGAATTGCAATTATTCTGATAAAAGTGTATTACTGAGAGCTCAAGTACCAAAGCTTGCACAAAGCAAAGTAATCTATGGACCTGGATCTGGCTAGGCTTGTCCACAAAATGGGCAGGAATGGCCAGAGAGAGGGTGTCTCTAAAGCACCAGGGAGATGAAGTGATTAATTACAGCATCTCTCTCTTGGGAGTGGGCAATGATATCATACCACAGGGGTGAATTTTTACGTGAGTACAAGTTGCCCCCCATTCCATACGTGGGGGATGACTCAAGCCCTATATCTTTGGATCTCATCTTAACAAAAATTAGGAAGTCAAACAAAGACAAAGATCCTTTTCATGCAAAACTGCAAAGCATATATGATTTCCTATTGACCTACAGGGTACTGCTGTGTATTAAAACACAACAACCTACAGTTATCCTGCTGTTTGCCTTTCAGATGGTATGGAGGCTGGTTGGAAACTGTCAGAATTCTGGTTAGCCTGGTGTCCCTCATCTATTTCCAGAAAGCAGAAAGAAGAAACGCAAGCCATGTAGAGTACAACACAAGCTTCTAAACTTAGGCAAGATTGTTAACCTTTAAGGCTGGGAGAAATGGTTTGGGTCCCTATTATCATGACACAATTCAGCAGAATCCATGTTTACTCACTGGAATATCGGTATCTATCAGTTAATCTCTTTCTATGGAAGTCAGATATGAAAGTAGGTATGTAAAGAATAATTTTCTGCTAGCATCAGAAATTTGAAAATATTAGCTTAATTTGAAAAAAGACTATTCACAGAATAATTACTAGCAGGTGACTGTGAGCTTCACAAAACATGGGAAAAAATTTGCAAAACCAGAATTGAACAATTTTCATACACTTCCATTTATTTCTCATAACTTAGATGTTTGCGTGCAAAAAGGTATGGTGGCAAATTTTGCAAAAGCCACTGACGGAGCACTTGGACAGATTTAATAATAATTATAATTGAATTTGAAAAGTGTCTCCATGCTGAGGTATTCAGGGTGGTCAACATTTACTAAAATTTAGTGGCATAAAACTACATTAAGGTAAAGTTAAGGTTGCTTGATGGTATGTCGTCCCTGTGCAGAATGTTAACTTGAGCAAAACTTAAACTCCTGAAAACCAGGAAATTCACAGTTCCAATTGTCCATAAAATCTTAACTCTGCCTTATTTTAGCAATGCCCTGGTATACGTCATTAACACACATAACTCTACTCTGCCAACCCCACAGTCACTGAAATGTACAAGCTCTTCATCTCCTTTTACAACCTATTCACTCTCACCCACAGGTTTCCATTTAACACTAGTCAAGGACAAAAAGGGGAAAACAATGTTCTCCATGGCACACCACCTTCCCTCTGTTCCTCTGGAGCTGGCAATAGTCAATGGAATTATTTACATCACTCCAGGAGCAGTCATTGTGTTAGGCGTACCCATGTTAGGCTTACCAAATTTCAAAGCCATCTGAATAACAATTCAGATGTTAGAGCACTTACAAGAGTTGAGCTTTAAAGCATATGAAATGGTGAGAATTGGAACCCTCTAGCCATTTTTCTTTATTGGTGCAGAAAGAATGTACAGAATGTACATTTTCTTAAATACCGTTTTCAATTAGGGTCTTCCGAAGATTTAGTGGGTGCTGTGCATTGCCTTGGATAGAACTCAACAGACAAACTATTTTGACCTACATCAATAGTTTGATCTCAAGCTCTGGGCAAACAAGGTGCCTAGAAACTTTTTGTAAAATGGCTATTTTGGGGCAGCTTATATCTTTGCGGCCTCTTGGTCAAATTACCTCAAAGTTAGGGCACTAAACCCTACCCTACATCCAACTGAGGCACACCAAACTTCAAAGGAATCCAACTAAGCCTGTTTTTATGGAGGTCCTAGAATGGTCAGCCTTTAAACAGAAGTTGTGACTCAATCTGAACTATAGTGGCATGGCCACCCTATTATAATACAGAATAATTACAGACACAGAGAAACAGAAAAAAGAAACCCAAACAAACTATTCTATAAAAACAAGTAATGTAGAATTGTTTAACAAAATGGGCATAAGAAAATTGGATGCATACAGAACTGACAGAATACAACTGGAAAAATAGTGTTTTCAGATTATTTTTACAATGGTGTGATATAGGTCAAGACAGACATTCATAAAGTGAGAGTCTCACATACACCCTTGGGACCACCACAGCAGTTAAAATGTCATCCTTCTGAAATATGAGTGTGAGCCTGCCAGGATGGAACTCCTGAGGAGGTGTCATGAATGAGGTCTCACTTCATTAAAGGCTGTTACCACCAAAGGGGCCAGAATAAAATTGATTCATCATCCTACAGACAGATAACATAAAGAACACAATATGGCATAATATGCAATGATAACAGCTCAATCCTGTGAGTAGACAGGCTCTTGTATTTTGTACAGTTTCAAGTGGTGGAGAAGACCTGCTGAGAGCCCTAGCTAAGGGTACATCTAGACTATGAGTTAGAGGTTTGATTCCCATATCCCATAGGCATACTCGTGCAGCTCTCATCTACTCGTTTAGGTATGATCAAGCCATGAACTTTCATGCAGACAGTGAACAGCATGGGGGATGGAACTTTGAGGGAAAATCACATATTACTTCCTTCAGTGATTTGAACACACACATAAGAAAGAATATAGTAAGTAACAATATTGGCCCACATTTTTAAATATGTGAGTGCCAAGAGGTGGGTTTGGAAATGTGGTTTCTAATGTATCCACAGAACTGGTTAATTTTCACAAATGTATACAATATATGGTGAGATAATACATTAAGAGCATCTTGAAATTCTATATCACTTTAAAGTAGAGTATTACACTGGTATACAACTGAAACGCCCAGTTATCTCCCCAGGGTTTGTACTGGATGAGAAGGCCAAGCAGCCAGCTGGCATTCTCTGCACGGTGCTCTATGGCTGGAAAATACTTTCATAAAAGGGTGCAGCCAGGCAGTAGGCTTTGAAAAGGCTGTGCTCAATGTTATTAACCTTGGGGAACTAGCATCCTTTGACTGTGCTCTGGGGCTGGGAACTTAGACTGTTGGATAAATGGGGTGACGGCGATAAAATTGGCCCATTTTTAAATGCTACATATCACTGTAAGGTATCTTTCAGCATAGTTTCATGTATTAAAATTTATCAAACAACAAAATATAGGGGAAAATGTCATTTGCCCTGTAGATGTGCTTGTACTTTAAGCTTATACTGTTTACACACAAAAAATTGCATAATATATGAAAGGCCACTACCGAATATTATTATAGCCTTCAGGATGAACCAAAAAAAATCTCTTACAACCCCATCCTCACTGTGTACTTCTATATTTGGATTAAAGATGACATCCACCCACCTCTCTTTATGAGGCTGGTTTGGACATGGTATGAAGCTTGTGGATGCAGGGTTAGAGAAGACATTCTGAAAGCCCTACAGTTTTGTTGTGCATATACACCAGGCAATAACAGTAGCAGGAACGAAACCCATGAATACTGCACATGAAGTAACATTGCTTGAGTACCCCATGCCTAGATTTTGTGATGTCTGCTTTGTTAAAACCTTATAGGACTTGATGAAGCCTTTGGAAAGAACTATACATGTATGATTGGCATGGTCTAGAGAAATACTGACTACTCAGGACCAGGTTCCAGCTACAATGATGGTCAAAACTGGAATCTGAGTCCAAACTGTGTTATGATATCACAGTGAAAACTGAATTATCACATAAGGATGCCATTCCAGCAGAGTCTGAGCTCAAAGGATAGAGAGCAGAAAAAAGGGCGGGCTTCTCTGTGTGCCTGGCACTATCATGCCATCTGCACTTGGGGAATGACCCAACTGAGTGTCAGATTTATGTGCTGACTTCACATTTCTAATTTTACTGAGCTCACAGTGCTTTGGCTGAATATATCAGAGATGTACAGAATTTAATTCATATAAAGGCTTTTTCCCCTCCCCCTTTTTAACCATTTCCTTAACTCTGGTAGTCAAGAAAAAGTACATGAATATAAAATAGGTAAGTTCAAAGGAAACAAACCAAAGGACATACCATTTCAGACTTTTCATCTTTTAGAGAATGAATTCCAGGGTTAATACAAAACTATCGTCAATGCAAGCACGCAAGAAGCTTTTTGTGCCCTAAGGGATGAAATATGAACTGTTTCTTCTGGATTGATAGTAAAGTTAATTCAGTCCCTGTGCATATCAGGTGACTACTGAGCTGGAAGCTGGACAAAGATGTTTCCCAACGTGCATCAAATTTTCAGTTTTAAGAGGGCCATCTCTCCACCCCGCTCCACCCTGAGGCTGTGCACACACACACAACTCCCATTATCGCATTAGTAGGGGCTATGCAGCAAGCTAGGAGATGACTGTTATGATTAATTGAACTCTCAGTTTAGAATCTTTTTATTGTAACATGCTTCCTGCAACAGCATTAGTTTTGTCTGAAGAGAAGGTTTAGGAACTCAGTTTCCTTTGCTAAGTATAGTATTAGTAAGTAACTTGCTTTAAACATTTAATATTTCCACAACAAAAGAAGAACAGACTCCTTAAAACTATTAAAGGAAGAAGTAGTGTGTTTTACACTTAAGAATTCTGTTTGGAAAACAGACACGTTTTAGTGTTAAGCAATACTACCAGTGATGGTTCTGCATTTTTAAAAATAGAAAATGAATTCTATTTGTATGTCATAAAGAAAAATATCCAGTATTATATGGTATTGTAAATACAAGTGAGCAAGACTTAGGGGATCTTGGATTCAAATGCATGAAAAAAAATCCCATGGTCATAAAGAAACACACCCTTTTCTTGCTAAAAACAGACTGATTGCACAGTCAACAAAGGGAATTAACTCAGCCTTATTTCACAAACCTGTTTGAAAAGGGGATCGTAGTGAGTACTTTGCTTTTGACACCCTGTGAATTTCTGTAAAATATTGCAAGCAATTGGAAATGGCAAAGTACTCAGGCACTGGTCTTCATTTTAATTAACTTTTCTGTTATCCTTTGTTTATAACTTTTTAAAAATGGGTTATCAGGATTTCTTTAAAACATGGTGTCAAAGTCTAGAGAAAGTTTGAAGCTTAAAGGCGTATCCAATTTAAATATAAAATCTTAAAAACAAAAAAATTGTGTTGCAACTTTTTCTTAAAAGGAAATAAATACTTTTCTTTTGCTTTAATAAATAAAATATGCCAGTTTTACTGAAATTCTCCAGAAAAACACTCATATCTGAGTTGAAATTAATCAAATTGATCAAAAGAAAACATATATAGTAGTGGGAATGAAACTTGAGGTTCAGAATGGAATGGTTCTTTTCATCCCTTGTACATATTTATATCATTCATTCTGAGACAAAAATCAGGAAATCTGCAGTCCAAATTCCTCAGAATCTAAGGAAGCCAATAGTTGTTTCTAATTTTGTTAAAATATAGTGCTAATTCAATTTTTCAATAACTCTGTATTTTTTCCTCTCCTTGAATTTTACAAACACCTTAAAATTGAAAACTTTTTGCAGATTATCTTCAAGGAAAATGCTTTTCTTGCATACTCTAAGAACTGACATCATGTTTACTTGCAGTGTATTATTATAAGAGGTAGATTTCAAGTTCTTTCTAGCTCAGAAATATGAGTATAGGCTGTATCATGGGGTAATTTGGCTTTCTGTTCTTGAAAACAATATATAGTTAAATTTTTTAATAGTAAAGGCCCAGATGAAGCTTATATAGTGGCTCAACTGGTTGGCCCACTTTTAATCGTCACTAAGCTTCAACGAGCTCTCCTTTCATGGGCTTAAACTTGCACTCAATGCAAGTTCTATCTGAACAAATAGTGCAGAATTAAGAACATTTATCTGTGTTTACCTGAAAATGTCCTTTCCTTGAGTAATAAGATGCATAGTTCCACTACAATGAGTATTTCAGCCTGTTTGTAACTTCAGGGCAAACCCAGACCTGTCAGTCATAGGCAGTAGGAGAAAGCCCTATCACCTGAAGTTTTCTCCACTTCAGTCAACTTCCATATCCAATCTACTTTCCTAAATTACAGATTGTGTAAACTATACTTTGGGGGATGAGTGGGAGGAAACACAGTATTTTCTCCTACTGTGGAACATGGGGATAATTAATCCTGAAAAAATAAACCCAAATATTTGGATATCATTTTCCATCTCTATCAGACGACGGAAAGACCATTGTATTTCCAAGGTTGTGAGGATTTTCTGTCTGAGTCAAAGATATAACACTAAGTGTCACCAGACAAAGCACCCAACTTCAAAAACTCAAGTCGTGGAGATAAACAGCTAATGAGAACATCACTTTAATAGAAAAAACATAGTCACAGTTCCAACAGGAATTAATTGTATGATCCTTGCAAGGACCAGAATGAGGACCTTGTCAGGGTAGAATAAGGATAGTCTCTCTAAAAAAGCACTTAATATGAGGATTTGTGGAAAATTCTCTTTTCCCAAACACATGGAGAACATGAGACTCTACAGCATAGACACTCTCCTACAGCAACGTGAAGGCCTGACTGCACTTAGTCCTATGCTCCACTCCCTTTAATATGGTAGTTAAAACATGGACTTCACACCAGCTAATAGAACAAGTTCTGTTTGTTGACTTCTTTCTAGGATCCATGAAAGTATTAATCTCATTATCTGACTATCCATTTTTGAATCTGGATGGAGAATTGGTCCTGGATGGAGAACTGGTCTTTGCACTAGCAGATTTCCTCTATGAATTAGAGACGTTGGGAGGTCCACCGCTAGGTTAATGAGTAATGTGAACCACAGCATCTTAAGTCAGAAGGCATAAATAGTATCACTGCTGCTTTCTCTTTCTTTGCTTTTGAATGATCCTGGGGAGCAGTGGAAAAGCATATAGAACACACCTTAGCCAGCTCTTCAGAAAATATCTGTCACCTCACATCCTAAGTCCTCACATGAAAGGAGGCTATGGGTGTTTTATTGCTGCTTCCAAACGCAAACAGGTCAATCACTGGACTGCCATGCTAAAAATGAGTGAGGATACTTCCAAGTGGATTCTTCGACGAGAAGATGCCAGTTAGACAGTTTGATGTTTTAGGAAGATATCTAATACATTACATTTACTATTTAGCTAACAGTTATTCAGATCATGAGGAGGTGCAGAAAGCAGTAAGAAATAAGAGAGAAGCCAGAAAAGGTGATGGAAAATAACCCTTTGGAAAAAGCAATTGCCATCTATAAAGCCTCCAAGTGAGCAGCATAGCAAGCAATCAGAAAGATGAGAAGCCAAGCTTTAGAGAAACTGCAAAACGAGTTGAATAGCGGCCCTCAACTTGCTCAGAGGGAAATACATGTAATTGTGTGGACAAGAAACAAAAAAAAGATGGTGTAAGCACATTATTCATAAATGATGCAGGAGGCAGATTGTGACAGGAGACATGGTACGTAACCAATGTTGAGAATACTATAAGGGTCTACTTAACAAGGAGAACCTTTTATATGCTACAATACTATCATGTGAACCAATAATTACATGTGTTGATGCCCTGTGAGAGGCAGATGTCAAAACTGCCCTGCTGAAGATGGCACCCAGAAAAGAAGCAGGTCCGGATGAAGTCACAGCAAAAATAATCCAAGATTTTAGAGAAGTTGGTGCACACTGTCTTACACATGTCCTGCACACAGTATGAAAAGAGAAGAAAATCCCAAGAGAATGGAGAAAATCCATACTGGTATTAATTTACAAATGAGGAGGTGACATACCGATTTGGTTGAAGTACCAAGGAATTCAGCTACTGCCCCAATGCATAAAACTGCTAGAGAATATCAAGTACTAGAGCCCATTTTAAGAAAAGAGTAGTTTGGTTTTAGAAAAAAAAGGGGGATGATAGATGGTCTGTTCATCATTAGACAGTTAGTGGAAAAGAAGCTGGAGGGAAATGACCACAGCTGGGTTTTTCTCTCTTTGGAGAAATCACTCAACATATTTCTAGGAGACTGCTGGTGCCTTTATAATGATTCTATGTGGTACTAGAGGATCTTGTCCTGCTGGTGTCCAGGTTTAAACAAGTTTGTTGATTAATAATTTGTTCCAGTATCTTTGTTCAGTATCCAAGTTAGGCTTACTGGTCTATAATTCCCTAGATCTTCTTTTACTCCTTTTTTAAGATAGGTCCTATGTTTCCCTTCTCCAGTAATCTGGTACCTTAGCAATTCTCCATGAGCTCTCGTGATTCAGAGATTGCTTTGCCTAGTTCCTTACATACACTAGGGTGATATTTCATCCAGCCCTTATGACTTGAATATATCTAACTTATTCTTTAACCTGTTATTTTTCTGTTTTGGCCTGAGATCCTTCTTCCTTGTTAATATTGTGTTAAGCACTTGGTCACAACTAACTTTTTTAGTGAAAAGTGAATTAAAAAAGGCATTAAACTTTAGTCACCCATTATTTGCTCTCCTTCCCCATTAAGTAATGAAACCACACATTATTTCATTATTGTCTGACTTTAGAAATATTTATAGAATCACTTCCTATTACTTTTTATGCCCTTGCTTGTTGTAACTCATTTTGTCCCATAACCTGTCTGATTTTGTCCTACATGTGCTGTTCTTCTACACTCTTAGCAATGTGCCTTGGTTTTCACTTTTGCTATGGCTTTCCTTTTGACTTTCAAGAGCTCCTGATGCAGCCATATAGGTCTATTCCTATTCTCCCTATCTTTCCTCCACATTGTGATATTTTGCTGTTCTGCCTTTCCTCTCTCATTCAATATCAAAATGCTGACTCCCACTTCTGACTGGCCAGTAATGCCAGCCTCCTTCACCCACTTGCTAAATTTTCAAACATGCACCTTTGTGCTTTCTCCCAGGCTGCCTCTCAGACTTCAGAAGTTTTCCTTGTAAACATCCACAAAGTTACCTCCTCATTCTCCTGCAAATCTCTCCTTAAAATCTCAGTTGCTGTGATGCCTATAAAAAACTTGGCAATATTTAGGCTGCTGGTGTGCTGAAATCACTGCCCATCATGCTGACCAATAAAATCTCATTGTTTCTTTATACTCCCTTATCTGTCTGTCTGTATCCATCTGTTGTCTGCTATCTTATATGTTGTCTCATCTGTATGTCTTGTAAGCTCTTTGGAGGAAGGAACATCTTTTGTTCCATGTTTTTACAGGGTCTAGCACATTGGGGTCCTGGTCCATGACTGGGGCTCCTAACCACTGCGATAATCCAAAATAATTAATTAAATAATAAGATAATGAATTTATTACATCATTACTGCCATCTACTGGCTATATTTACTCATAACCCTACACATTTGTGCTTCACTTTAACATTTCTTTACTGTTTTTTCTGTCGCCTGCAACCCTGAAATCCAAAGTGCTATCTTAAAAACTCCAATTTATGTTGATGTGTAATGGAAATCAGCCATCTCTAAATTTTTTAAAGCCAATATATTATTTCCCTCACAGTACAAATGTACATTTTGTGAATTACATAAAGCTAGAGTTAACGCACTATTGAGGTTGAGAAATCAAGCACTCAAGAGTCAGAGTTTCTCGGACTTTCTCCTATAATATTAATCCAGTTAAATTGCATATCCTATATATTTTGTGATTATGCATTAACAACACAGAAAGAAACATTAATGTTTCTATTTAACCAAAACTCAAGAATATAAACAAATTGCAAAATGGCAAAGTAAATAACATGGCAACAACCGTTACCTTAACTTTTGGAATTTCCAGACTTTGCATGCTTGATTTCTTGACTTTTATGATGCTAGTGTTAGAAGCTTGCATTTTTTCCTCCTCTAATCCATCTTTTTCCTCTTTATTTTTTTCTTTTAAGGAAGAAAGAAAAAAATGCCCTTTGCTGAAAGGAGCTTACAGGCTTGTGAGGGCCTCCATATTCCTTGAGCTAGAGCTGTTCATCTTGAAGACTCATAAAACAACTGATATTGCCAGAATCCCTCTGAATGTACCCCTGCCTTGATCCCAACCATTAACATCTAGGGAAACTGAGGAAAATGCCCAAGTTTATGCTCAACTGTTAGGAGGGTCCATAGGATGAAAATGATCTCAGAGGTATCTAAGCTTCATAGATCAAAAGTCAACACACTAAATGTGACCAAAAAGCAAACTGCAATTTGGAATTCCATGTCAAATTTGCTATGTTCTTTGATTAGATATTCAGTGTACAAAAAGCATCCAAGCAAGTAAGCTTTGCCATGACAGTCTTCATCTGTAATGTGTTTGGGGGCTCAGAAAATGGCAAGAATCAGAGCACAGTATGGAAGCTCACATTAATTCAGCAACATCTCACAATTATTGACTAAGAAGAGACTTGCCAGTGATCCTGATTTAAAATCAAGAGACCAACTGGGTTTATGACTACTTGCAAGAAAAGTTTAGTAATAAACGTAATAATTGGCATCATTTTGCAGAACAAAGAGGATTAAAAATAGGCTTGGATATATCATTATACTCCTGCTATTACTATTATTTCTTGACTCATATTTACTTGTTTTACAGCACTTCTGGAATCCTGTGCCAAGTCTTCTTAGACCTCCCCTCACCTTTGACTAAATAACCAAAATGCTGCGCAGCCTTTAAATTCACAATCACCACAGACCTGAAAATAAGATTTGTGATCTTGTTTGTCAAAGATCACTGTTGTCTTAATGTTAACTGCTGGGCTACACATTGCTCACATCTGGACCCTTTTTTTGCAGTATGGTCAGCATTTTATACCTGTGTTAATGTAAACTTTATGTATGCATGCTGCCCTGAAGAATATTCATCAGTTAAAATTAAGCAGGAAGTCAATCCATTTTTTCCTCATGATTTTTCTTGTTTTTATTTTTGTCTGTGAAGTGCTCCTATATTTGTTGTCCTGAGGTGAACAGGTAATACTGAGGGATCATAACAAAGATATCATGAATGGATAACTAATAAATGTAAATGATTTTAAATATTTGGGTTTTTTTCTTTACCATCTGTTTTTCTTTCTCTTTTCCTTGTTTTTGTTTCTTTTTTTGTTTCCTTCTTTAATTCATTGTTGTGATGTAATTAACCTTAACAGAAACATGTTTATTAAGGTTTAATTATAAACATGCAACTCAGATATATAATGTGTGCTCAGATGAGCCATACACATCTTATTGTATCCCAACAATGTATCTCATTAAATTTTTCACATAGCATTAGTATAAAATGACGAGGTATAACTTCTCAGTTCTGCTCACCCCTTCCTTACATTTATGTACACTTCATTGTTTTGCACAATTAAAATTAATTTTTAACCATTTTGCCTGTAACAAGGTGTACTTTAGGATTCTGTGGAAATTATGTTGGTTGCATACTTTATTGTGATATGACCTTTGCTTTCTGCTTTGAGTAGCAGCTTTTCAGAAATGCTGACAAATCAGATAGATAGCTCAATCTCTTAATTTGGATACTGAGATCACTAGAAGGACATGTGCGAGACATGTGTTGCCTCTAACCTGAAGTTGTGAACATCTCTGTTTCTGGGGGGAGTGCAGACTGCTTCCAGTCTTTGTCACTTCAGTTTCTGAATGAACAGCAGATGAAGGAACTTACAATGTCAGGACATTCAGTAATGGCAGTCAGAAGAAAATGCTTGGTCAAAGAGTGGTATTTGACTCTCCAGAGGTAAGAATATCTGCTCTTTGTATTTCATGCTCCCCTCCATCCTGCATAGTGAGCAGGGACGTATAACAGCTGCTCCATTGCACAATGGCAGAATCTCTGGTCTGATGAGGAGCACTGGAATGTTTACCCACTTGTGAGTTCTGATTAACCAACTGTTCTTACGTGTTTAATGTTGTTTCAAAGGAACACTAATTATAAATATCAAAAGAGAAGAATGTCCTCGGTGTTTCAATAGTTAAATCATTCATCCAAATTATTGCTCAGTGTTGAAATTTCACTAGGAATTCAAGGAAATGCCAGACTGGATTATGGGTTTATGGGAGGAGCAGTAATTGAAATTGTTAACTGAAACAACTCATCTACTAGCAGGTTGGGGATCAGTGTTGTACCGTAGACTGGGAGAGTCTTTTCAAGTAGGATTGTCACAAGAGGTGACACAAAAAGTTTGGCCTCATGAAAGTAAGGACAATTTTGAGGATTTCAATAACTCAGTCATGGTTAGGGGTTGTTATAAATGTGTATGGGTAGGGTTTTGTGGCCTGCCTTGTGCAGGAGGTCAGACTAGATGATCATATTGGTCCCTTCTGACCTATGAGTCTATGAGACTCTGGATCAGACTGTCTGTCTGTGATTACAATGTGTTTGTACATTCTTTTCAGGCACGACAAGACCATTTTTGTCTCACTGATCTTTGGTCTCACCCATATTGTTCACACAGGGTGAAAGGAGGCAAAGTGGTGGCACTAGGCCTAGAAAGTGTTAAATCAACATGACTTATGTGGTGCGTAGGCATTGTGCCGCTTCTTGGCACAGGAACGAATGTCACCTACAATGGCACTTGAATGGGAAAAGAGCTATCTTGGGTAGACAAATTAACATCTACAAAAAAGATACATAGGCTGAAAATAGCAGTCCTAAATTCCTAAGGATTGGAATACTAGAGCAAAATACATTTCACAATAATGAGTAAGAATTCACACATCCCAAAGAGTGACTTCTTAAAAAAGGATGATGTTCAATGAATTTTTATTCCTTTTTTATAAAATAAATCTTAGCACTTACATCAAAATCTGAAGTTTCTATACTCCTGATTTCCTTGTTCAGTAGGGGACCTTTGCAAGCATGTCTGTCTACTTTAGGGGTTTACAGTTCAACTCTAAACACATACTCAGCAATGAAAGTTGGAGCAGATTAAAAAATTAAAAAATCATTTGGCTATTATTCATTTTTAGCAGTTGAAAAATTAGTAAAGGTTAGAGAATTACATGTTTTTTTAGTGCCTTATAAATAAAATAAATTTGCATTTGACTTGGGACTACTGATATGAGTAACATCAGTTTTGGTATGTGTTTGCAGGATTAGCCTGTCTGGCAGAAAGTACATAAAACAGAAGAATAGTAAAAAGCAGTGAGAAGCTGGAGGAGCCTCTCAAGAAACCCTTGTTAAAATTTTGTCACCAAAGTGAAAGGAAGTTGAAGTCTTTTTCTGCCTCTGATGGAGCATCCGATCCCTGGAATCTGCTAAATCATTCCCGTCAGAGCCTCAAAAATACTTCAAAAGGGCAATTTTAAAAATGTATTTATTTATTTTGAGCCTTGAGAATAGATTGGATTGCAACATAACAGATTTATCAATTTTAAAAGGGTGAGGATATCTCCTTACAAACTGTTGATCCCTCTCACCACCATGCTGTCCTACCAAAGCAGTGTACTTTTAGGAACAAAGTATAAACATTTGCAGAAAAGGGCAGCTTATCACAATTTAGCCGCTACGTGGTTAACCTTGTGAGAAATTGTTCTTGTGGAAATGCTGGAAAAGTAAATACATTCTCCAGTTCCTTACTTCTTTTGTCCACAACTACAGGCAACCATGGAGTTTACAACAGGCTACATAGGAAAATTGTTGCACATCTTGCAAAAAAAAAAAAATATATATATATATTTAACAGCCTCAATGATTAAAATAAGTCAAATACATTCCGTAAAAAAAATCACTAAGGTAACATTCAGAAACTGAGTGAATTCCATGGGCTGTTTTGACATATTTTTGGTTATTTTGAAATCGGATTGACAAAACTAATTAAGTGCATAAAAATAGTATGCATGTGTAAGGTTGATTTTAAAAACTCTTAGTGAATTCAGCAGCATTTGTGATTGTTGTCTTTGATTTCTGAAGGAGCTGATTTATGGTACCAAAAATGTAACAGACCATTTTGCCTGGGCTTGTGATTAACACAGGATGAAATGATAGCTAAAATGTGGGAGGTCAACTTTTTTTCTTTTTTAAACACTTACATGTCGCTGGCAATGGAAGAGTTCCTGGACATGGACTTTGGAGAGAGGTCATAGTCACTATCTGACCGGTAGAGGAAGGACTCTCTACGTTGACTATGGACGAAGTTAGCCTGGAGAATTAGCCCTGACCCAGGGCTCGTCATGGGATCCAAGGGACTCCGTCCCGATGATGTGCCATTGTCTACATCAAAACTGTAAGAAAGAGGGGGAGGGAGTAAAAAAAGATTTATGTCACAGTTATGCTGAGAGTTTCGAAAAAAACAAATGCAGCTATAAGAGCAGATGCCTCTAACACATTTTTCAGTAGCTGAAACCTTCTGTTAATAGTGGGAAAATATACAGCTGATCAACTCCACTGTTAAATCAATAACAGGTGTTGCTGGAAATATACTGTGGAATTGCTGATAACCAAAGAAGGAATGACTGGGGGGGAGAAGAGATGAATCACTATTAAGGTTATTGAAGTCTACATGCTTCTTGGGATGTGGGGTGTCCACTGGTGGCACTATAGAGTTAGTGCATGTGTTTTCTCAGCTGAAGAGCAGAAACACAAAGCTTGGGCCAATGAGCTGGAGTTGCTCCTATGGTCAGCTGTATTAAGGACCACTGCAGGAACATGGAGGGAAGGTGGTTTTCAAGAAACTGCTCAGCCCTTTGCCCACAAGAACACATTAGCACCAGGGAGTCAGAGTGGATCCAGAAGCTTTCCCTACCTTCACTGGTTCCTCCTCCATGCCCTTGTCTCCTTGGCTTTGTGACCTGCCTCCCTCTCTCCCACTCCAAGGGATATGATTCCTATCTAGCTTCTTACATGGGCATCATAATACCTGACAATTGCTCAAATATTAAAACAACAACTGTTCTATTTTTATTCCCAGCAGGTAGGAATATAATGCTTGAATAGAATTATGGGGTGTGAGTGTATTAGGGGCTGTTCTTACTGTAAAGCTAGGTCAAAGAAATTAGCTTTGCATTTATGGCTATTCACAGTAAGATTTGTGGCCATTCTTATTTCTTGCGGCAGTGAGTTCCACTTCCATTGTCTAGATCCAGTTCCCGTCAAAGCTCTGTCTACTGGTCAACAATGTAATTGTTCCTAAGGAGCATAGCTGGCATGGGAGGCCATGGTCACAGAGAAAGGGAAAGGTGTTTTATTTAGGTAGCTAGAACTAATTCAACAAAGGGCTTTGAAAACTCAGAACAAAAAGCCTTGAACTGGACTCTGTAATCAATGGGGAGCTAGTGAAGAGTGCACAGCATCAGGATGATGTGCTCATGGCAACCTGTGTTGCTTAGCAGCCTGCCCGCTGCATTTTGTACCAGATGGAGGGATTTTTGGAGCACACAGCTCAGTTTCTACATACAATGCGTTACAGTATTCATGTCTGAAGGTGATGAATGTGTGAACCAAGGTCAGGGCTGCATCTGATAGGATGGGGTACAGTCTTCTGGACAGGCACAGTTGTAAGTGGGCGCTACTTGGTACCCTGGCCATTTGTGCCTCTACAGAAATAAACAGTTCTCTTTTCAGTGCTCCATAACAGAAAATATATGTTCAGGACCTTGGGATCTGCACTTTATACCTGGTGTGGCTCTGCTGAAGTGCAAGTGTTGGAAGTTAAAGGTTGATTCTTAAAGAATGCTGCTAACGTCTGCTGCAGTGAAGCGGTTAAAAGAGGATGGATCAAATATTAAATATTCACTCTGAATGGTCTGTGTCAGGTCTGATTTGTCCATCAGTCATGACAGGGACTGTCTGCTACTCTGTGTTTGTACAGTGCCTAGCACAATGGGGCCCTGTTCTTGGTTGGTCCTTATGCACTACTGTAATAAACATAATTCATCATATACTACTAGATACTCTTTCAAGTAGCTAATGAAGAAAGAAACAAAGCAACTGAGAGGGGAGAGTGAGTGTAGGAACTGATGACCTATCAGAATATTTTGTGTAGGGAGGAGGAGAGATGATGGTAACATCCAAAATAGAGATGATACTGCTTAGAAAAGAAACAAGCCCTCACATTATGTCTCAATTCTCAGCAATCCACTCTCTGGTGATAGGTCTGCATTGCATAAGAGTATAAACAAAACCCATGAGTTTATATATTTTACTTTTATCCTCTCCTCAATCAGTTTGTTATTCTTCCTTGAATTTCAGGCATTCTGCTGCATTTCTCTTGAATCTCTCATCACCTCATATGCCATCTCTCACAAATGGTTTGAATACAGAAAAGGAAAACAAATCTCCTCCAAAAAATTATTCAGCACAATGGTATTCAACAAGGACTCAGTAGAGTGAGCCCAACAGATGTTTTCAGAACTGTTCATTGATTAGATCATCAGTAATATCCTGAAATGCATGGTTTCTTGAACCTTCGTCTTTATATTTCAATTCTTTTTGCTCAAATCTGAGTATGTTTCCTGTGACCACCAACACCCTATTATTACAGGCCTCATAGAATTTCCAAATCTCAAATGTATATAATAATTTGAGAAATAAAGCATAGCATTTAAAGGCTCATGGTTACCCATGATATTCTTGTTGGCCTTCTTCCGAAATCAGTGCACTGGCTCCCTGTTCTTCCAGATTCAGTTCAAGCTTTTCATTCTCACATTTAAAACATTCTACCCATCCAGCTCCTGCTTATTTCTCTATCCTAATTTTCTCCTACAACCTGATACTGTTCCCTACAATTTCCTCAAGTCCCTCCCCTATTTTCTTTGCCCCATTCTAGTCTCCATTCATTTTTTTCAATGCTTTCCATACTCTTGGAAGAACATCCCAGTCGATATTCACCAAACACTCTCCTACTCCTTAAAACTCATATGTCCTGCATCTATGTAGACAAAATTCCCCTGCAGCTCATCTGTGTTACTTTTTTTTTTTTTTAATTCATGCTATATCTGTTTGAGTCGTTAGGATGACAACTTCTGGCGGGAGAAGGAAAAGAGTTTTAGAAGTCTGCTGTTTTCTTACAATAAACCACTGTATATACCCTACACTGGCACAGGTGCTAGAACTAGGGGTGCTGCCAGACCCCTTGGCTTGAAGTAGTGATAACAACCCAAATACATGGTTTCCACCTTCAGCACCTCCACTATAAAAACTTTTCCAGCACTGTTGCACGCTGGTATTTAAATAAATAATAAAATTACTGTTTATTAATGGCCAAAATTTTAAACCTTAGTTGCCTAAAATTTTCAGAAGTGCTAAGCACCCACAGTTCCTGTGGAAATCTATGAGAGATGCACATGCTCACACATCTACAAATCTGGGCACTTTTATTTTGGTAACTATGGATTTAGGAACCTACCTTTGATAGCCAGGCCTGACAACTTTGACCAAGGATAATTATTAATAAATAGAGTTCCACTAGTTCAATCATGTCCGAACATGAACCAGTTCAAAAACATCACTTAATAGTGAAGCAGAATGCTTACAAAAACTCCACAGCATCATAAAAGCAGTTTAAAAACCCAAGTCATTTACAGGATACATGTTAAAACTTAACTGAAACGTTTTACTCCTGTTAGCACCTGAGTTCTGGTAGACAGAGTCTGGTGCAACTTCTCTTGAAGTACATTGAAAATATCGCTACCATCTAAACAGTACAGGGCCAGCATAATTTCTTGACATATCTTCTGTTAAGGATTTGAAGGCTTTCAAAATTATTTTAATAAGCTCTTCAGGCCATCTTTAATATAATTTTAGCCGTGGTGGAAGATGGCTGGCTGACTTTTATTTTAATTGTAGTTAGGGGGAAAAAACGTTATTTCTTCTGTAATGAGATTGTCTCCCATGCTACTTGTAAGTTTGTGTAAAATCAGCAACACCAAAAAGCAAGAGAATTTATGAAACCTGAAATTGGTTTGAGTTAATCAAAAAACAATATTGAATTATATGAATTTTTTGAAAACATGGCCCCAAATTCCATTTAATTGTTTTCAGAAAACTGCATGAAGATTCAGATGCGCATGGGCTGGGTTGTTTCAGGAGGTAGCATTGCAAAGTTCAGTGGTCTTGCCTCATTTTGCTTTGAGTTTTTGGGTTTGGTTGCCTCATCTATTCAGTAAGGGTCCCACACTTTCCCTGACCATCTTCTTGTTGCTAACATACCTCTAGAAACCCGTCTTGTTACCCTTGACATCCCATGCTAGCTGCAACTCCAGTTGTGCTTTGGTCTTCCTGATTACACCCCTGTATACTCTAGCAATGTTTTTTGGATGGTCAATCTCCCTTTTGGGGGATCAGGTATGAATTTTTCACTTACACAGCTGATTTCTCCCAGTGTGGATTTCTGGTGCTTTGATGCAAATGATTTTGCCCTCCACTGATGCAAAGATGTATGTTTTTAAAAGTTAAAAATTTAAAAACATGTAGGCTAGAATTAGCAGAGTTGCATTCAATCATCCCTGACATGAGGGGGGCCATAATCTATATTTCTGGACATCCACTAGTATGCATGAGGCTGAGGACTTTTGTGACTTTGAAAGTGTTTGGAGTTTAAGATTGTTATGCTGTGCTGTATCCACTAGATGGGTGTCAAAAGTCAAAAAAGGAATCAGCTTCAAATAAATCAGGCAGACTTTGAGCTTTTACTGAAGAGCCCAAAATGTAGGTTTTTTATGAAAAAAAAGTTGATTGATGGTGCATTTATGGAAAATAAGTCAGATACAGATTGCGGGAGATAATGATGCTCAAGAAATTAAAAAAATGCTGACATAAGAAAAAATTTCAATAACCCTGGAGCACTTACAATTTTTCTGTAGACCTTGCTAGTTCCTGAGAAATACAAGATTTACTAAAAAAACCTTTCAGGCACAAAACACTAAACTATTATATGTGCATGACTGTAAACAAAAGAGTTTGTTAGTCTGAAAAGAAAATATATTAATTCTCTGGGTGAAGCATGTATCTTATTTACATGAATTAGTATGACCGACCACATCACTGCCAAGTGGATAGACAGCCATAATGAGCAAATTAATTTAGGACTTTCATGCACAAGGTAATTTGTCAGTTCATTTTATATATATTTCTAACATATTACAGTTTAAAATTCATTAGTGGGCAGATTTATATCCTACCCAAGTAGAAACTGCAGTGAGCCAATAGTGGCTCCCTGATTCTCATCTTCCAGCCCTGAAGGAAGTTTAAGTTGCAGGGAGCAGTTGTAAACACTATTCTTTCTTGGGAATCTTACTCAAATGAAGAAATGGATGTAGTGGAACTCTCCTCATCCACATACCCTCCCTGTTCTGCTCACACTACATCCCCAGAATACTCCCTCTTACACTTTATATTGGGGACAGAGGGGAAAGACTGCTATAGGAGGTGGAAGAGCAGCCTCTGCCATCTTCTCACTGGCAGAAAGTTCCCCTGTATAGGCGAAATTCTTGGCCAGTTTTTTTGCATCACTTATGCAATGCAAAGTGGCTATATTGAACTGGAGAATCTAGCACATAAAACATGATATACCAAACATACCTATATTAAAAGAACTTTAAGGTTCCAAAGAGAAACACCCCAAAGACAGGAAATACCAACATTAATTCTCCCATGCATATGTAGGCATTTAAAAAAATCTTTTAATGACTGGATCACATACAATTTTTTCCCCACAGAACCCTTCTTCATTCCATGTACAAGGACAATGCCCAGTGAATAACAACATGCTCAATATTTCTTCACCATTCAAAATGGATTAGATGCAACCTAGAACACTTTTCTACAGTGTTCATTCACAGGGTACCTGTGTTCCTCCCAAACATTAATGTCTTGATACTCACAATGCCCCATCAAGGTGGGAAGTATTATTATACCAAGTGATACTCAGTAAGATTAAATAATTTGCTCAAAAATCACATACAGAGTCTGTGGCAGAGGCAGAAAAAGACCTAGACGTCCTGGGTCCGAGTTCATTGAGTTCTTCCCTTTTGATGGAAAAACACTGTCTCATTCACAACACAATACAGCTTCTGCGCTGAATGAGGACAGGTTTTTCTGGACACTAGACCAATACAGTATGGAAGCCTCCCTCATTCTCTCTCCAAAATGCATAGAGAATGAGGCAGAATCTGTGGCAAAAAACAATATTTGCTTATGTAATAAAACATTGTATCATAATACATACACACAAAAGGGCAGACACAACCTTAGCTTTGTCATTTCCTTACTGTTGTGTAATGCACTTAACAGCCATAATGTTCTTTTAATGTAGTTTTGTTTGCTTTGTATAGAATTTCGTAATTAAAAAAAAAAGAATTCCACCATGTTCAGCTATCTGCTAGACAGCATAAGAATACTCTATTGTGCAATATGTGCAACCCGTCAGGAGGATCTCTTGTGGCCATCCATGCAGACCTCTCTCCTTTGTAAGAAAACAGCCATGGTCCCTGAGCACTTTCAGTAATGACAGAAAAAGACACAGCTATGCCTACAAACTTTCCTAAGGAACAAAGAAGCAGAACTGTGGCATTGGATTGCATTATAAAATGCACTGTGAATATGCAAAGAACACTTTAAAACTCTTAAATCTTGGATAAACCACAATCCATTTCTACCACCCACCCATGTCCTACAGCCAATCCCCCCTGCCAAATTTCAAGGTTTTACCACTGACAAGTTAGAGCTGTTCAACAATAATTGCGTATTGGGAAATCTGTATTTTGGTTCTTGAAAATGGAGGAACTACTTTCACTCAAACTTTCCATCAGAATTAGCTCCCTGGCTTAGAACAAACCTGTCACATTTCAGCCAGAAAGGTACGAGACTGAAAAAAGTTATAAGCAGCTCAAAATGACTATTTGGAATTCAAAGACACAGGACCTGTTTCTTTATTTCATCCAGCTTCTTCCCGGCTCAGCAGAGGGTGAGAGTGCTGTTTACAAGCTCCCTGATTCCTGGCTTGACTCCAGGCACTACCATAAATTGCACCCGCTGGAATGTATGATGCTCCAGGCACTTCTCTTTCCTTTCCCTCAACCTCACCTCCACTGCAACTGTGGGGAGGGAGATGTATGAGCCAACTTCACTGAGGGCTCGTCTACACTACGGGTTATGTCTGTGTAACTTATGTTGCTATGGGGAGCAAATAAGCCACTCCTCTGAGTGTAGGATTCCCAACTCAGACTGAAGCTATTCCAGGAGATTTTATTTTTTTTCCAACATGACATAATGTCATTTTTAAAAAATATCCTATTAAAATCTACTGACTTGTTTTCAGTAGTCACCAGGAAATGGATGTTGATTCTGAGAGACCCCAGGCCAATCCTGGAGAGTTGGCAACCCTACTTTAGTGGTGTAAATTACACTGACCTAACTGCCATTGTGGACACCAATATGTTGGTGGGAGAACTTTTTGCACTGACATAGTTGCCGCCTCTTGCGGAGGTGGTTTTATTATGCCATTGACACACAGCAGCTGTAGCACGTCTAGTGTAGACTAGCCCTAATTCTACACCTACTGGGGACTTCTCCACGCTTTGGGTGTCTGTCCTCAGCAGAGAGGTTATGGGCAGCCTCTGACTGCCTTGTGCTATGGTGCTGAGAATATGGCCAACAATGTCTCCTGGAGTTCCCCAGTGAGCATGAGGTTGGAGAGAGTGCACAGTGTACACTGGGGTTGCATTTTCTGGTGCACAGGCCCTGCTCTGTAGGCCAGTGTATGGAGCCAGAGACTTGCCTTTTCACCATTCATTTTTGAACAGCTGGCTCACCAGGGGAAGAAGTGGTGAACAGTTCCAGCACCAAGGAACCGCTATTGTAATCAGACCTTGTGTGGGCTGCAAAAAGTGTGTGCGCTGGGCTTGTGTGCCGCAACCAGATAAGGGATTGATCACAATCTTGTTCTTACTTATTACAGCCGTTTTGACTTGCTGTCTTTAGATGCTAATTATTTCAGCAGGACATGTCAGTTCAGATGATGTTGAAATCATGCCAAGTACAATAACCCAGTTATTCAAATCACAAATAGAGACTCATGTGACACCATATCATTAAAAGTCATCTCACAAAATCATAAAATGAACATCACTAGAGGCAATGTCCAAATCCTAGTCATACCAAGTAGGGTGGGAAGACATGAAGGGAAGAATGGAAGCTTGTCTTTTAATAAAAAAAGAAACTGACTAGTAGTAACAGTGAGTTTTCAGTGAAGTATTTAAGTTGCCTAGGTAAAGTTCTGCCTTGATTTGCACATTATGCAGATTCATTGATTTCAATGAAGTTGCATGAGGAGCAAATCAATAAAAACTGAGGCTCCCTACACCTGTCCTAAAACTTGTTTAAATTACCATAGAATTATTAAAACATGGTTCCTTTGTGAAAGTACAGATTTTTGGACAAACTGGATAAATAAACTGGGTAAATAAATTAGAGGGTTGGACAAATAGAATACAATATGCAACTATTACTTTTCTTTGGTCTTAATTTTTTATTGATAACCTTAATATTAAAATTTCTGAGCCAAAAAGCTGATTTACATGTGGATTTTGATTGACCTTTGTCACCTGAAAATAGGCACCCAAAGGTCACTCAGCAATGCTTCATAATAAAGGTGAAAGTCTTGAATGTTCTCCTGTTCATCAGAAAAAAATAAATCTTCAACAATTACCTGTCCCTACTGATTCCCAGCTGGACATCAGATTTTAAATAGGTTAACCCACATGCTCAGAAAAATAAATCCTGAGTTCTTCAACTGTGTCACATTATCACTTCTGATCTGAACTGAAGCTCTTGCATATGACACTGCTCAAATATTTAACAGTTGCCACCTGCTTGATATCTTGCCCAGTGGGGTTAATACTGAGATAGTTATAATCTGGAGCTGGAGGCTGCTTGATGGTAATGGCCATGGACTTAGTTATCTGGATTAACAACCAAACCATATTAACATCTTGAATCAACACTGTGGCAAAGGCTAGGATACTCAGTGAAGCTTTCAACCTGGTTGTTCCATTGTTGATCAGATCTTTACCTTGAGATCACTTTTTGAGAAGATGGCTGAATTTAATAAGCTAAGTGCAGCACCTTTTATAAACTTCAGTCAGGCCTTTGATTTAGCACATCGAAAAAGTTTGTGGGATCTGATAAGGAGACTTGGCATCTCTGGGAAGATAGCATGATAGAAGAACTCTATAATGGAATGGAAAGCTGCACTGGAGTCAATGCCACATACACAGGAGTTCAGCAACACTGTGTTCTATCATAATTGTTTAGTGTCAGGATAGACTGGTTATGGATAAGCTTGCGGAGGTGGTGTCGAGCTGAGCTCCATTCTGTTTCAAGGTCTTGAATACACTGACTTGTTGGCTCAGTCTGGTGAACTACTGCAGCTGATGGCTGATCGGTTTGGGCATGAAGCAGCGTGCATTAGTTTGATTATTATTAATGATTCAGATATCCTTGGTATTAACACCTTATAAATATTTGTAAATTTTATTAGATCAGTCTCTTAATTGTTGCTTAGCCAAGCTATGTTCATTTTTATGCTCTTTAATTCTTTCCCCATAAATGAGTTCCTCCAGGCCCTTTGTACTTCTCTGAATAGCCTCCAATTTGTGAACATTTTTCTAGTAATGTGGAGCCCAAAGCTGAATGCTACGTGCCATGTACTACTTCACTAAAACCACGTGGATGGAAACTATCTCCCACTTGCTCTATGACATTTGTGTACAGCCCAAAATAACAATTGCCTTGTTGCAGTGCAATAAAAATGCAAGTAAGAAATCAGGGAGGAAATTACATAAAATACAGTTGGAATGAAAAACAATAATTCTAAGGAGGCTTAGAAGTGAAAGTGAATGACTTATTAGATTTGAATTTGTCCTGTACTCTTTTGCCCACACTTCTAATAATTTTAAGACACATTCTGATTTTTTTGACCCAACACTCCTAGAGGGATTTTTATGCCCATTTTACAAATGTGGAGCAAGGCATGTTGACTTGTCCAACATCGTAATAGAAGTCTATGACAGGGCCATGACTGGTATGATTGGTACATGTGGAGACAGCATTTATGAGGCAAAGCCTATTTTTCTAAATTTGAATAACCTAGAATAGATAAGTGCAGAAAAATATGTATGAAATAATAGATAGTGAAATTGCTAGCTCTAAAAAAATTGAAAGAATACATAGCAAAGATTATAGATATGAAAAATAACTCCTAGGTCAGCTAATCTTTTCCCTGTATCATTGCTGAATTCTTATTTATTCTTTAACATCTCTAACTGTGGTACCTCAGTGATGTTGAGAGATCACTATTACTAACACCTAAATTACATTCTCCCCCTTGTACCATTCAAGCACGTAATTCTTTACTCTCATTTATATTACAAAATCTCACATCTCCACTTAGTTTTCTTTTCTCTGGGATGTACATATTAAATTCCCTTAATTTTTTTTCATAAATCACACCATCTAAATCTCTTTATCATCTTTTTCTCCCTTTGAGAACCACAGTTTGAGAATGACTTCTGCAAATCTATGGATTCCAGGATATGCCTTACTTTTTTCTGCCAATGGCTGTGTGAGATTATATCTAATCCATTATCACCCTCAGATCTTGCTCTCCAGACAGGGCATTTAGAAAGTACTTTTATTTATTTTAGAATTTATAAAAATGTACAAGTATTATAAACATTTTGACCATTACCAATTAAAGTGAAGCTCCTCCAAGACAACATCTTAATGCATCCCACAGTTACCCTTCCTAGTTAAATTCCCTAATATAAAAGTGAACCTCACACTGTGGTTTGAAAGTCATCAGACACAAGCTTTGTTGAATCAAACTGAGGAAATAAATTCCAAATTCATGGGCCCTCCACTATGAACACTCTGCTCTTACCACTGAGAATTCACTTGTGGAAGCTGTGAGCAAAAGTGGTTGAGGTGCTCTGAAATTATCTCAAAATTAAGAGTGCGCTGAATTAGGTATGTAGAGGAAAAGGCATTCTCTCTGATAACCGACATCCAACAAAGCACTTAAAGACTTAAATCAACTCTTTCATATACATCTGAAAGCAAACAGAACCCAATGCAAACTTCTGAGAGCAGGTTTAATATGTTCCTCAGGGCTAACTCTGTTATGTAACTAGAAGTCACATTCTATAGAAATAGAAACTCCTGAAAGATCTTCAAAGGTAACCCCAAGAGCAGAGCACTGCAAGAATAAACAAGTCTGGAAATCACGAAAGACATAGATAACTCTGCCAGGACTCACTATCAGACAAAAAGTCTAACAATGTCCTGGTCAGGTAAAAGCAATAATAGTCACTAAGAATAATAATAGTCAAGAAGTCCAGAAGCACCTCTGGAGTGCAACCCTTATGGAAAATGGAGGGCACATTTCTCAATATTATCTTGGTCATACTTCCTAAAGTCCCCCTCCACTGGTCTCACCACTCTCTTTTGTCTAGAGCAGTGGTCGCCAAGCTTTTACCCTGTGCCGCCCTCCCCCAGGGCCAGGACAGGGAGCAGGGCCATGACTCCAGGATGAGCAGGTATGCGGACAGAGGTAAGAGGGCTGAGACAGGGCCACAGCTGGGGGTGGATGTGGAACCCTGGGGGGGCCAGCAGCTGGGACTCCAGGCGAGGACTGGCAGCCTGGGATCTTGGGCATGGGGCCAGGAGCTGAGCCTCAGGCGTGGGGTTGGCAGCCAGGAGTCTGTAAAGGGGATTGTCTGTGTGTGTGGTGTTCTGATTTTGATGTTTGTGGGTTTTTATTATTATTTGACAGGAGCATAGGAGGGAAGGCTATGACAGCTACAGAAGCAGCAGTAGTAGGGTTCTGAAGAATGGAAGAGACAGTGCAGACAACTGGCTTTGGAAGCTGTAGGGTGTACATTATTTTGGAGAGGGTATCTGAAAGCCGCTTCGTTTGTATGATGTGTTGCCTGTTAGATCTGATATAGCTATACTGCAGATGTCATGAAGTTGGGAGGTATTGCCAATATGGAGGAGGACCAGAATATCATAAAAGAAGGTTTCAATGACTTTGAAAACTGGAGTCATCGAAATGGGATGAAATTTAATAATGCAAAGTGCAAGGTCATGCACGTAAGGACTAACAAGAAGCATTTGTGCTGTACGTTCAGTATGTATCAGTTGGAAGCAACAGAGGAGGAAAAAGACCTGGGTGTAATCATAAGATGTCCATAAGCCTCCAATGTGATGCAGCTGTGAAAAAGGCTAATGCAAACCTAGGATGCATCAGGAGAGGTATTTCCAGTAGAGACAGGGAAGTGTTAGTACCATTACACAAGATATTGGTGAGACTTCATCTGGAATACTGTGTGGTCTGCCATGTTTAAGAATGATTAATTCAAAGTGGAATAGGTGCAGAGAAGGGCTATGAGGATGATCAGAGGAATGGAAAATCTACCTTAAAATAGGAGACTTAAGGAGCTTGACTTGTTTACCTTAACCAATAGCAGGCTGAGGGGAGGAATGATTGCTCTCTTTAAACAATTAGAGGAATAAACACAAGGAAGGGAGAGGAGCTATTGAAGTTAAGGGCCAATGTTGACACAAGAACAAATGGATATAAACTTGCCATCACTAAGTTCAGGGTTGAAATTAGATGAAGGTTTCTAACCACCAAAGGAATGAAATTCTGGCACAGCCTTCCAAGGGGAGCAGTGGGGGCAAAAAAACGAACTGGCTTCAAGACTGAGCGTGATACATTTATGGAGGGGGTGGCATGATGGAATAGCCTACGATGGCTTGTAGCCCACTGGTGACTGCCAGTAGCAAAAATCCCCAACTGCTGGAGATGGGACAGTAGATGGGGAGGGCTCTGAGTTACTACAGAGAATTCTTTCCCAGGGGCCTGGCTGGTAGGTCTTGCCCACATGCTTAGGATCTAACTGATCGCCATATTTGAGGTCAGGCTGGAATTTTTCCCTAGGTCAGACTGGCAGAGAGCCTGGTTATTTTTGTTTTTGTTTTTTCCCTTCCTCTGCAGCATGTGGCCTGGATCACTTGCCAGTATGAATTAGAGTAAATAGTGGATTCTCTGGAACTTGACATCTTTAAATCAAGATCTGAGGACTTCAGGAATGCAGCCAGAGGTTATGTGCCTATTAGAGCAGTGGATGGGCGTGGTTCTGTGACTTGTGATGTGCAGAAGGTCAGACTAGATTGGGGGTAGGCAACCTATGGCACAGGTGCCGGCACGCAAACTGATTTTCAGTGGCACACACACTGCCCGGGTCCTGGCCACCGGTCTGGGGGGCTCTGTGTTTTAATTTAATTTTAAATGAATCTTCTTAAATGTTTTATAAATCTTATTTACTTTACATACAACAACAGTTTAGTTATATATTATAGACTTACGGAAAGAGACCTTCTAAAAACGTTAAAATGTATTACTGGCACACAACACCTTAAATTAGAGTGACTAAATGAAGACTTGGCACACCACTTCTGAAAAGTTGCCCACCCCTGAACTAGATGATCATGTTGGTCCCTTCTGGCCTTAAAGTCTATGAGTCTATAAGTATGGTGTATATATAGTTTAGTGTCTAAAGCTAATGCCATTAGAGCTCTGGATTTTTTCTGTATCATATGATTTTTTTTTTGGAAGCTGCAACTATTGGACTTTTCTACCACTTAACTTCTAATATACTATTAGTTGTTTTTTCCTACCAACCTCCATATATCACCAACTTCAATGGGCTCCTATTAAACCTATCTGGACCCACTTCTATATTTTGTCCTTGGCACTGGAAGTCTTAGCTGCAACCCTGCAATATACCATGGGCAACTGGGGGGAAGGCTAGCTCAGTGGTCTGCGCATTGGCCTGCTAAACCCAGGATTGTGAGCTCAATCCTTGAGGGGGCCACTTAGAGATCTGGGGCAAAAATTGGTCCTGCTAGTGAAGGCAGGGGGCTGAACTCAATGACCTTTCAAGGTCCCTTCCAGTTCTAGGAGATAGGTATATCTCTAATAATAATAATAGTAGTAAACTAACAGGTCAGGAGCCTAGCTTGGAAGGATGCCAAGGCTGGACTAGCTCAAGTGCATGTGGTCATACTGTATTTTATTTAGGGCTTTAAATACTAACAGAGAAACCTTGAAGCACACTCATGAAACAATAGGCAGCCAGTACAAATGACAGTTGCAGTAATTAAGTCCAATAAAAATTACAAGCTAATTTTGGATATATTTTAGTTTGTATTATAAGCAGGACAGGTAGCAATGTCTATTAGTATGGTGCCTTCCATTTCCCCATATAACACTCTGTTTTTAGTTGCTTATAAACTTTGTGAGGAAAAATGAAATATTTAATAGCTGCTCGTGAATTAAGCAACATTTATTTTGTGGGAGTTGTCCTGTGGAAAAAATAGTATGTGCTAATGTATAAAGACTATTATACTGCATGCACATACAGGGAGCAAATTCAAGTTGCACAGGTAACTTTACTTACGGCATTCTTAACTTTTCAGTGCTTATCTTTGCAATCTTAATAATGTCCAATAAACATAGAGGTTTTGTGCATCATTGCGTAAATGTATGTTGAAGAGATGTGTACCATTAAGGATTATAATAATCAATTCAATGAATAAATATCAAATGCAGGAGTGGCACTAGGGGAGGGCTTGTGGGGGCTGGAGCCACTCCAAAATGTGCCCCAGTCCCCCCCATAGCAATCCCTCCCAGTGCAAAGGCCACAGGTTATGCAGAAGTATGGGTGGCAAGGTATGGTATTACCACCCTTACTTCACCACCACAGCTGGCAGCAGCGCTGCCTTCATAGCTGGGCAGCTGAAGAGCGGTAGCTGCTGGCCAGGTGCCCAGTTCTGAAGGCAATACTGTCACCAGCAGCAGCGCAGAAGTAAGGGTGGCAATATCATACCATGCCACTCTTACATCTGCATTGCTGCTAATGGCAGAGCTGCCTTCAAAGCTGGGTGCCTCACCAGCAGCTGCCACTCTTTGGTTGCCCAGCTGTGAATGTTAACGATATCCAGGGCTGGCCTAGGAGAAATTGGTATCTGGGGTGAGAGGGAGGGAGCAGCTTCCCATACAGAGACCTCTCATCCCATGGGAGCGATGGAGGCAGGAAGCGGGTGGGTGAGGAGCTTCCTGGACCTAGGGGAGGTTCCCAGAAGTGGGTCTGACCCAGTTCCGGGAGCAGCCTGTGCAGGAGAAGAAGTAATCCCATCCCTCCCCAGCCTGGCCAGGACTAGCAGCTGGAACCCAGTGCGAGGTAGGAGCCCCTGTATGGGGTGCCCCTGGGCTTGCCCCCCTTTGGGTTGCCAGGAGTCCGGTATTTGACTAGAACGCCCATTCAAAAAGGGACCCTGGTGGCTACGGTCAGCACCACGGACCGGGCCATTAAACGTCAGGTTGGCAGCGCAGCAGGACGAAGGCAGGCTCTCTGTCTGCCCTAGCTCCAAGTTGCTCCCCGGAAGTGGCCAGCATGTCTGATTCCAAGGCACAGGGGTGATTAGGGAAGCTCTGCGTGCTGCCCCATCCCCTAGCCGGCTCCACAGCTCGCATTGACCAGAAACCGTGGCCAGTGGGAGCTACGGAGGCAGTGCCTACGGATACAGTCAGCGTGCACTGTGCAGCGCACCTGGCCATGCCTCTGCCTAGGGGCCGGATATGCCGGCTGCTTCTGGAAGCAGCATGAGCAAGGCCAGGCAGGGCGCCTGTCTTAGCCCCGCTGCGCCACTGACTGAGGGCTGCCTGAGATAAGTGCCACCCAGCCAGAGCCCACACCCCAAACCCTCTGCCCCAGGTCAGAACCCTCTCCTGCACCAAACTCCCTTCCACAGCCCATACCCTCTCCTACTCCCCAATCCCCTACCCTAGCCCTGATCCCTGTCTTGCACTCAAACTCCCTCCCATAGCCCACACCTCGTACCCCCTCCCATACTCCAACCCCCTGCCCCAGCCCTGAGCCCCCTCCTGCACCCAAGCCCCTCATCCTTGGCCCCACCCCAGGGCTCACACCCCCAGTTAGAGATGACAGAGGGAGGAGGTGGCCTCAGAGAAGGGGTGGGGAAGGGTCAGGGCCTAGGGGAAGGGGAGAGACGGGGGTTAGGCAAGGGTGATCGACTTTGTGCAGTTAAGACAGTTGGCAATCCTAGCCCCTCCCCAGCTCCGGGCCCAGTGATCATAGGTCAAAAGGGCCTTGGGCTGTCTGTGCGTGTGTGCAGGGAGAGGACAGTTGACCATGGCACCCCTCTGACCATGGCGCCCTAGGCAGTCAGCCATGTCACCCACCCCTAAGGCTGGCCCTTATGATGTCATCAATTCTTTTGCTGCAAATCACAACAGATAGATTTTCCTTAAGTGAAATGTTTCATCTGTGATGAGACGTGGCTCAGTCTTTGTACATGCAGTTATTTGTTTCATAATATATGTCAGTTTTTCATTGGTTTAGTGGAAACCTTGAAAACCACTCATCCCACACTTTATGTTAAAAAATAACTTGTATTTACATCTTGATTTTTGCTGCCTGTCAAATGCTGTTTTTGTGCTTTATTGGCAGCGTTTTATTTATTTTGTGCTTTTTTAGGTATTTGTATATTAACTAGCAGTTTGTTTAGTTAAGAGCCGAACTGCTTTTGTTACTTTAACAAAGACTGTGGCTCACGTGGGTGCACAACAGTCACAGGAAGAGTGACACCCCATTCCCCCCTCCCTGGAAAAACAGCTTTAAAAATGTTTGGAATTTTCAGATTGCATGTATTTGATTGGGTTTTGATTTGACAATGAAAATACAGGCTCAGTTGGCTAGGGAAAAAAGTGTACTTAGTTTTGGTCAGCTGTTGTTTATTCTACTTTAAATAGTAGAGTGTGTGTGTGTTGTTGTTTTGTTTTCTTTGCACATGCAAATGGCTAATTTTAAAATAAACTAGAGAATCTACTGTATTATAAAGTAATTAGCTATTAGTATTATTTAACTAGTATTTTTCCAGAAGTTTGCATTTATTTATTATTATTGTTAACATCATTACTATTATTAGTTTATTTATTTATTGGCTTAGTGTTTTTTCCAATTGGTTTTCTGTGAATAAATGCTGCACCAGGGGGCTGCCATAGATGAAGTTTAACACTGACCTGTATATATTTTTATTCTCCTTTCCAGGATGACATAGATAAAACATATGTTTAAGTACATCTTGTTAAAAAATAAATAAATATGTGTGCCCACAAGATGTATAGCACAACCCCCTCCTATGTTCTGTGTACCCCACCTCAATCCCCACACCGGGAAGAGGCTGGCACCATCCTTGATCCACTGAGGTTATTTTTGTTATTAAACATCCACAAAACACTTTTCTGATTTTTTTCCTGCTTGTTTTTTTGATAAGGACACTGTACTTTTATTCAGTGGAGTTACTGATGAACTCCCACAGGAGCTCACACTGGAACTGCAATGTTGGAAACTTACATATTAGTGGGTAGCATACACACTTCATCATGACTGCATTCCACTCTGTAATATAAATTTGATTGACTGAGCATTTAAAAGGCCTCAAAGATAATGTGGAACATATTTTCTTACAGAAAGGTTAACCACAACCATAATTTATACAGATTTTAATTTAAATTCCGTTTCCATGTAGATTATAAGAATTCTGTTAACAATTAACAAAATAACCACAATTTGCACTCATTTTGCTGTCAAAGACATTGTCAGACTTGCTGAGAGAAAAACCCAAAATGTAGTTCTTTAACTATTATCAAAAGAAAGAACACAATAAGTGCAAAATTACCACAAGCACTCAGCAGCCCTAATTTGCAAACTACATAAAGCAGCACAAACAGGCCAGTTTTCAAGAGCCAGTCCCAGATGAACTTGAGATGAGATAAAACAGAGCACTAGGTGTTACAGTTCTCTTACGCCAATGGCAAAACAGACTACGTCTTGCCAAAGAAATGATCTTTCCTCCATTGAGAAATGCAGCTACACAGATGCCATATCATGTTCCTTATTTCAAAGAGTTCCTGAGAGAATGCTAGCATATGTCCTCTAAATGTGATTTAAAACTTTCAAACATATCTCACATTAGTTGGTTACTTGTGCCAATTGATCTGTGCATAGGGATTAAGAAAACTGAAGTTTAAAAGTCAAAGTGTCTTGTTAAAAATAGAATTTGAGCAGCAATAATTGTGATGGTCTGGAATGAAATAGGAACAAAACAAATATATTATATTGTAAATGACAGTGATCCAGGAAACCAAAAGCAACTGAGAACATCATCATCTAGGAAAAAAGTTATTCCTTTGATCAAGAGCAGTGGTCCCCACAGGCGTCGCCACCGAAATGCCGCCGAATTTCCGAGGCATTTCGGTGGATGCTCAACCGCCAGCCAGGACGCGGGCACATTTAGATGCCCCCGCGGGCACCATGGCATCTGCAGGCACCGCATTCGGGACCCTTGATCAAGAGCATCAACCCATTCCTATTGAACTGACTGCTTTACTAAACATTTCGACACATTCAGAAAAATATGCCCCCACACAACTATCAACAAACGAGCACAAATTCAGGCTTTCCCATCCCACTGCAGAGGGAAACAGGATGTGTGGAGCTCAGTCCAGCTCCACAGGAAACCTGTGCTCCAGTACAGTGGTTTTCAGCTTTTTTTTTATTTGCGAACCCCTACAAAATTTCAAATGGAGGTGCGAACCCCTTTGGAAATCTTAGACATAGTCTACAGGCCCCCAGGGGTCTGCAGACCACAAGTTGAAAGCATTTGCTCTAGTGTACAGCAAGGGTTTAAGGCTATGTCTACACTTGCAGAGTTTTTGCACTGTTAGTTTCAACAGTGATCGGGAAGCGGTAAAAGAAAAGCGCTGGTTTGTGTTCTTATTTATTTCCACAGGCAGCACATCATGTTCACATTTGCAGCACTTCCATTGCCGACGAGAACAACACACTGAGGGCAGCTATCCCACAATGTAGCTCTCCATTTTGAGGATAGGTCTTGTGGTAAGGGGGGGGTTATCCTGGGCATCCTGGGTCCCTACACAGCTTCCTCTCCCTAAACACTGATCAGCTCTAGTAGCTCAGCATTGCTCCAAGTTTGCTCCATGAAGCAGCCATCATCACCTGGCAGGATGATGAGTGAGCACTTGCCAAGAAAACAGAAAGGGGACTTTCAAAGTCCCCAGGGCTTTAGAGAGGGAGGGGTGGATGTCTGTTTACCTAGCAGCAGAGCTGCTGGCCAGAATGGTCACCTAGGCACTGTGGGATATCCTCTGGAGGATAAAAGGCGCGTAAGAAGGAAGAATGTGTCTTCACTTGCACACCACCACAAAAGTATCACTGGTAAGAGCTGTACGCCTCTTGTAGAGGTGGTTTTCTGTTTGTGGTGAAACTTCTGAGTAAGTCATTGGCAAGTGTAGACACTCCCACAGCTATTGTGCAAAAAAGGGACTTTAAATGGCAACTGTAGATATGCCTTCAGAGCATGGTAGAGGCTGACTGGTGGACTGCTACTGTGTTGATCCATCAACCATTACCTGCCACGGAGCAAAGAAGCTACCTGTATTACCCTGGAAAAGTTACAAAATGCTCAGTCCAACAGATACATATGGAGAAATGCCAATGTCCAGTACAAGCGAGTATAGTAAAACAATGACTGGATAACACCGCTGATTGGGAACAAGGTTTGTTGAGAACTTACTTGCACTGAGACCTGGTTACTTCATTCTCTGAAGTATTGCCCGTGGAATCTGCACTTTTGCAAATTGTTATCTATTAGTAATGTTAGCAAAGCTCAACCTACATCTCTGAAATCTTTGTAAGCTTATCACATGCGGACACACATGGAGAGTCATATGCATGGTCATCTCTAACCACACACCATCACCAAAGTCATATGTACGTGCAAACACCAGCCATTCTTAGCATATGGTATTGTAATAGAATTCATGACCAAAATCTCCAGCTTCTGAACAATGACATAAAAGAGTAACCCCAATGGCTTAGCCAGTAGTGGGATGCTGTGCAATTCAGTAAGGGCCAATCGTATATTAACATATATACTAGTAGAGCAAAAATTTTTAATTCAAATAAAAAACAAAAAAAAATGGCTTAGTGGCTAAAGCATTGGACTAAGACCTGGGTTCTATTTCTGGCTCTGATACTGGCCTGCGGGGTAACTTTGGGCAAATTAGTTCATCTCAGTGCCTCAGTTTCCCCATCTGTAAATGTGGGTAATGATATCTGTCTCCTTTGCCACGTGCTGTGAGATCTACTGTTGAAATGCAGTACATAAGAGCTAGATACTATTTTTAAAAACAGAAACTTTGGCAAAAAGCTTCTAATTTCTCACTGACACTTTTTTTTTTCATCCTTTTGTGACAGAATACAGCAAAATGCAGAATGCACAGATTGGCTTTTTTCTTGTCTAACTTTTCAAACCTTCCTCAGCTTTGGCAAAGGTACAGTGGGCAAAAGGAAAAAGACAAAAATGAAAAAGTGGATAACCCCTCCCCCCACTTCCAGACATCATTCAATCTATTGCATTCAATGGTAAAAAGGGAGGGAGAAAAAAACAGAAGAAAGGGAACCCTCCCAATCACATTAACGTTTGTCAAAAAAGTTCCATTAAAAATGAAAAAGTGCAAAATCATTCTGCTTTAGATCAAAAATGACTTTGAATTTTTTCATAAAACTGTTTTCCTTTGTTTTGACCAGCTCTATATACTACTACATTACTGTTTTTCCTGTCAAGTATGGAAAATCAATATTAAGGGGAAAAAATAAGTGATTTGTTTTACAAGTAAAAAAAATACTAACATGTAGCAATTATCTATCTCTAGCATACAAAACTTCATTGCGTCTAGAACGCAAAGCTCTGGCTGAGATATTTGGCATTTGTGGTCTGGTCTGTACTTGGAAGGCTTTGCTGGTATAGCTATGTCAGTATATTATCCTGGCAAAGTGCTCCAACTGTGGTGCAGCTTACACTGGCAAAACGTGTTTTTGACAGGATAGCATACTCCAGCCCCAACCGAGTGAAGTAATATGTACTGACCAGGAGCGGCGCCAGGGTTTTTGGCACCCTAGGAGCAGGGCTGGCTCACCGGTCCCGCGGCTCCGGTGGACCTGCCACAGGCGTACCTGCGGATGCTCCATTGGAACCGTGGGACCAGCGGACCCTCCGCAGGCATGCCTGCGGAAGGTCCACCGGAGCAGTCTGCCGCCCTTCCAAATCCTGGCACCTGGTCGCCTAAATGGAAGCGCCGGCCCTGGTACTGACACCACCACAGCTTTGGCAGTACAACTGCATCTACACCAGGGGCTTTTGCTGGGACAGCTAATCACACTTCATTACAAACCTGACTGACACAGCCTTGCTGGCAACATTTTGACCTGGCCTTCACCTCAAACTGTAGGATTGCCCAGAAACGCTAGAGCCAGGGAATACTTGACACAACATATAACAGCTGAAAAGGATAGCCAAATAAGCAATCATGCATAAGACTTATAGGATGTGTTTTTTTCTTTGGAATTTGTCTCATACTGTCAATATAAACAAGAACTGCTTCTTGTATAGGTCAAATATCTTTTTATAGTGTTGCTGCTCAAATAAAAAGCAGCAAACGTGATATTGTAATGTATTTTTTTGCTAACCAAATGATGGTTACAGCCTAAAGTGGACACACGTTTATGTGACAGAAATAAAAATAAGCATATGTGTACTTAGACTTCAAGAGCTGTACAATTGAAGGAATTGCTATAAGAAACCTTTGAGACATGTAAGTTTTTGTTTAGAAACCTAATTAAAATTCCTTAGGCAGTATTTCAAGTAGAAAGGGAAAGTGCCTGCACATTTATTTATATTTCAATTAATTAAATCTATACATTTACTGACATTTGAGACACTGAAATAAATAACAGTATTTTTTTATTTGAATCTTAAAATAATACTGTGTTCTTGTATAATGTTTGTGATTGTTTGTACATTCAAATCATCATAGCATTTTTGCCAGATTCCATATAATTTGATCAAACAACGGTAAAGAATTTTATGTTTGAAATAAAGCTAGGCTGTTCTGACAAAGAGCTGCCCTTATTCTCCTTAAAAATATCAAGCATTTCTAAAGCCAAACTGACAGTAAGTATGACTACCTTTATTTTACCTCACTGAATGCTACATCTGAGGTTGGTCTTGAAAAGAAAGAACTGTATTTAACATTTAATAATACAAACAAATTAAAAATAATGCCAACAATTGTTTGTAAAGTCTGACACAGTTTACAAAATTAACTTTGAATTAACAGATGTTGTTATTCATCATTATCATTATTTTGGTAGCACTCACAATATGACAGAGACTGTATTTAGGACTTAGGAAGTCACAAGCCCTGCTGAAAAGGCTTTCCAATTAGAAAGTGAAGCAACATACAAAGAATGGGGGAGAGAGATACAATCACAGATCCCAATCCTGCATAACCTTGTATACAATATCTAACTTTGGGCACAAGTAGACCCATTAAGCATAATGATACGTAACATAATTTTGTAAAATTTTATTGGTAAAGAGGGGAGATTTCCTCTTAAGCAGAGCTAGATATACTATATTACATGAAGCATGACAATGGATAAGTCTTATATTTGTCTTCCTAGTTAATACAACTGCAATTGCTTTTGTTATTAAGACAAGTGTTCAATCTTCAAAAAATAAAATAAAATAAAAATAAAAATGACATGTCTCAATAATATCCTCCAGCAAGGCATTTTGGGCTGGGAAAAATTTTTTTCCTCATACTGTACTTCTAAATGATAACGATTTTTGGAACTCTAACGTAAAAAAGTAAACATTAACATACTTGGAGGAGAGCCCAAATAGAACAGTCATCAGTTTATCAGAAATACTACACATTAGACCAGGCGTAGGCAACTATGGCACATGTGCCAAAGGCGGCACGCGAGCTGATTTTCAGTGGCACTCACACTGCCCAGGTCCTGGCCACCGGTCTCGGGGGCTCTGCATTTTAATTTAATTTTAAATTAAGCTTCTTAAACATTTTTAAAACCTTATTTACTTTACATACATCAATAGCTTAGTTACATATTATAGACTTATAGAAAGAGACCTTCTAAAAACATTAAAATGTACTACTGGCACACGGAACCTTAAATTAGAGTGAATAATTGAAAACTTGGCACACTACTTCTGAAAGGTTGCCAACCCCTGCATTAGACTAAACAGAGCACTACAAAAAAATTAGCTCCTCCCAGCAGCCTGGAAGTTCCTGTACAGAGGTTCTTGTTAGAGATAGGACAGTTACAGGTTTTAGTTATTTGTGGTTTCTACTACAATTAGACAAATTAAATGTCACACTGCACCTCTGTACTACACTTGGCTAAATGTTTTGAGAACAAATTATGACAAAAATCATTACATTTGGGGAAACATTTACATCACACCCACACCAAAACCTACCAATTGTCTCAATGGATGAAATATAATATTGTCATTAACTAGAGTTGGTTACCATGAGAATGTTGCAGCCATGCAATGTCAATAATTCAGTCATCAGTGAAATAATATTATCATCTGAAGGTCAGCTAATAGATTTCAGGGAAGAGTGTCATGATTTTGGGAAGAAAAACTGCTTGCGACAAGATCTAAAGTGGTGATGGTTTTACAATACGTCATTTCCTAGTTATTCATCTCCAGCACTTTCGAAAAGGAATAATAGATTGCTTCACAGCTGTGAAATTCCTGCCCGCCAAAAATGTGATTGTAATCATTGTCTACACATCAAAGATGAATGATGGTACTGCCAATAAATATGAGTAATGACTTAATGGAAACTTAGACCTATAAAGCTGGATGTCAAGATTAATTTGGAAGGGATATGGGTATGTCATTAACATAAACAGCATGTGTTGAAACCCTGGCCAAAGCCGTGAGGAATTTAGTTAGAAGAGTGAACATCATTTTATTGAGTGACTGCAGTATTTGAGTTGATGCAAATGTTAAGATTTTATGAAGTCATCCACCAATACCACTGGGGCCCAAATAGTTCAAGACATTTTTCCAACTCAGATCTGTGACCCTTAAAGCCTGAAAAACAAATGTCAGCAAGTAACCCACTACGCTGCTTTTTTTACTAGACAGGAAACCAGTTGCTGAGGCAATAATGTCTAAGTCACTTCTTCGTATGGTTTCCCAGATGGCCTGGAATATGAATGGCATCCAATTTATATGGCCACTACTGTCAAACGCTAAGCTAGACTATCTTGTTTCTCACTTTAAAAGTATGGAATTCAGTACTGATGGTACTAGGAACTGAGTACCACAGGATGAGAGGGACATTTAAAGCAGAGGCAAAAACACACAATGGCTTAGTCAGAGTTTCCAATAAGGCAATTAAAGAAAACATACTTCTGCAAACTAAGATGGAAATGTCACAGACCTAGCTAACAGCAGCAGCAACAGACTTTGGCCCATAAACATATTGGAAAATAAGACCTGGCTAATTTGCTTTAGAAATCTGTAACTTTTATAACACTAAGTAATCAAGACTGTATTTTTAAAACACCTAATACAATGTGCATTTGTAATAACTTCCCAAATGGATCACGAGTACGGTTTGAGCCAGAAACTTTAGGATGGCAGCACAGGCCTTTATCAGTTGAGCTAAAGGAACTATCACATTAACAGACAGTGACAATAGGCTGGTGAATCAGCCACTAGAGGTGGGGTGGGATTCAGCATACTGACACAGTAGGTTACACTTGCAGTAACCACCTATTTTATAGACACAGATTGGCTAGGTTCTAGCCTCAGTGAGGTTAATGGCAAAACTCCCATTGACTTCAGTGGGATCAGGATTTCGTCTCTAGGTTCTATCCCAGCTCCAACAAACTCTGAAAAAAATTCTAACTTGGAAAAAGATCCTGTATGCTATGTAAATTTTCAGCAGACTGCAAGTTGTGTGTGTGAGTGTGGAACCTAGGATTCAAAATAGGGCTTACAGAGTAGGTCTACAGGGCATATTAACCCCAGGCTCTGACTCAGATTTAAACCCAAACTCCCACTGTATCCACAGATAAATTAGTCTGAGCCAGGCCAGGAACTCTTCATGACCCAGGGCTGCGGACCCTGCTAGGGGGGTGGGTCAGAGCCCAAGTTCCACAGTGACATGGGTCAGAGCCCAGGTATTTTGCAGTATGGATGCAACCCAAGTCCAGGACACCAGACTTGGTTGTGGAGAGTCTGACAACTCTATCCCACAGTCTCCTGGAGAGGTTTCCCAGCCCTTCATTGCCAAAACTTGCCAGTTGCTTCCTGGGAGGTTGGACACAACCTCCTGGTTCAAAAGCAGCTGCTCTGCATTTAACCCTCTGTTTCCAGTGCTGAACTGGAAACACAGCCAACACAGATATGTGTTAGCTATGGCCAACAGTAAGATGAAATGCAGCATCAGGCACAATGCTAGTTGGCCAGAGGAACGCAGCCAGATTCTGGTTAACCTCTTATGATTAGACAGGAGAACAATGCAGCGAGCAGATCAAGCAGCTGAAGACAGAGTACTGCAAAGTCAAGGACGCTAACGGCACCCTGGGAACACCCTGTCTTCCTGTTTCTTTTAGAAGGACTTTGACCAGGTACTGGGAACTGTACTGAGCACTGAGTCCCTAATATGCATGAGTGTCTGTTGAGTGGGGATGGCATCGTTATAATCCCAAGGTCAGGCACCACCGGAGGAGAGGTTTTTAAGGGCAGGCTTGACAAAGCCCTGGCTGGGATGATTTAGTAAGGGATTGGTCCTGCTTTGAACAGGGGGTTGGACTAGATGACCTCCTGAGCTCCCTTCTATGATTTATGAAAGCCAGCTGCCAGATGAAGGGCAAGAAATGACCCTGGAGTTGAGGCCAGCCATCGAAAGGCTATGCCACCAGAGCAGCTACAGCATATCCTGGATGACCTATTTGGAGACAACCCTGGGCAGCTACCCACTACATAACTGGCATCAGAACAAGCACCACCTAAGTAGGTTTCTGCAGCCCGGTAAGTTTCTGCAGCCATATATATAGTTATTAATGTATGGACGGGAGGGATTTCCCAGTTATAGGCCTATTAAGTTATTAATACAAGATGCAATTTGTGGAGTTCTGTTCAGGGCAAATGCAGGCCACACCTTCCCTTCCCCTCAGAATGGACACCATGAAAAGAGGGGGGTGGGGGAATAAACAAGCAAGTATGAATTTTTTTTTTTACTAGTTACTTGCTGGTTGTTAAGTATGGATTGAGGCTTCACAATTCACAGCCTCACAAACCCTCATCTAATACAGCACACCTTATAAATGAGCCACATGTCTGCACAGTGGAAGACTATGTGAACTGAGTCCCCCAAAACATGGCTGTTATGTGTCCAAACAAAACCAGTGTGTGTATTTGGCCGATTGCTTACTTTAATGTCTGAGTAGAAACTACAGTCAGTTTGTGTTAGGAGTCCCAGTAGCTCGCAGTCATTTGGATTTTTGCATGGACACAGAGTACTTGTACGGAGGCTGTACCGCGTATCCATGGTATTCAGCATCTTATTTTTATCACTGCAAGATGCAGTGTTGCTGTAAGTACTGATAAAAAGGACTTACGTATAAGTACCATGTATACCACTGCAGACGTATTTATGAGTACAAGTATGTGCTTATGTATTTATAAGTAAAAGTACAAGTGCAAATAAATAAGATGAAATTCAATAAGGACAAATGCAAAGTACTCCACTTAGGAAAGAACAATCAGTTGCATGCATACAAAATGGGACATCACTGCCTAGGAAGGAGCAAGGGATCTGGGTGCCATAATGGATCACAAGCTATAGGAGAGTCAACAGTGTAACACTGTTGCAAAATAAAGCAAACATCATTCTGAGGTGTATTAGCAGGAGTATTGTAAGCAAGGCACAAGAAGTAATTCTTATGCTCTACTCTGCACTGATTAGGCCTCAGCTGGCGTATTGTGTCCAGTTCTGGGCACATACTTCAGGAAAGATGTGAACAAATTAAAGAAAGTCCAGAGAAGAGCAACAAAAATGATTAAAGGTTTAGAAAACATGACTTATAAGGGAAGATTGAAAAAATTGGGTTTAGTCTGGAGAAGAGAAGACTGAGAGGAGACATGATAACAGTTTTCAAGTACATAAAAGGTTGTTACAAGGAGGAGGTAGAAAAAATGTTCTTGTTAATCTCTGAGGAGAGGACAAGCAACAGGCTTAAATTGCAGCAAGGGCAGTTTAGATTGGAGATTAGGAAAAACTTCTAACTTTCAGGGTGGTTAAGCACTGGAATAAATTGTATAGGGAGGTGTGAAATCTCCACCAGATTTTTAAGAGCAGGTTAGACAAACAGCTGTCAGGGATGGTCTAGATCAGGGATTCTCAACCTTTTTCATTCTGAGCCCCCCCCAACATGCTATAAAAACTCCACAGTCCACCTGTGCCACAACAGGTTTTCCACATATAAAAGCCAGGGCTGGCATTAGGGGACAGCAAGCAGGGCAATTGCCTGTGACCCCAATGCACAGGGTCCCCCACAAAGCTAAGTTGCTCAGGCTTTGGCTTCAGCCCCAGGTGGTGGGGCTCAGGGCCCCAGGCTTCAGCTCCATGAAGTAGGGCTTCAGCTTTCTGCTCTGGGCCCCAGTGAGTTTAACGCTGGCCCTGCTTGGAGGAACCCCTGAAACCCGCTTGCAGCCCCTGGACCCCTGGTTGAGAACCACTGGTCTAGATAATATTTAGTCCTGCCATGAGTGAGGGGACTGGACTAGATGACCTCTTGAGGTCCCCTCCAGTCCTATGAGTCTATACTTTCAACTGCTGTATTAGCTTATCTATTTTTTTCATGGGACAGTGGCTTATCACAGTCATCGTTGTAGAACAGTATCCAAACAGGGAGCCTGGTACTTTGGGGTTTCTCCAGACACTGTGAATAAGGCTCCCCATGGCTGCTGGACTGGGGAACAACTCTCTCTGCTGCTGGCTGTAGTGACCAATGAGAAATAAAGGGGGAGTGGCTGCCCACCTCCCTGGCTGGTGCAGCAGCCTGGCCAACCAAAGAAAGCCTGGCAGCCAAAACTCAGTGCCTTGAGCTCCCAAGCCAAGGCAGTGGGTACTGGGAGCTAACTAGAGTCCAGACAAGTTAGGAGAGATGTAGTTGTGTAAAAACAACCCAACAATTAAAAAAAAAATAATACTTGCAGATAAAAAAAAGTTGCTTACACTTCAAGTTCCTTTAAAATGTACTTAAATACAAGTATGTAGAGTATTTCAAAATAATTAAGTATGTACCTAAGTACAAATGTTCATGGGAATACTGCTTGCTGGTGCTGAAAGCAAAAGTTTCACGAAGTAGGAACTCCAGATGGTTGGCTATGTTACAGGGCAGTGCATACTTAATAGAGCTGCCTCCAACTCACAAGCCCCCTCCATTCTGAGATGTCCTTGTCAGTCACTAAATATCTCCTTGGCATACACAGCTGGCTGTCCTAGAATAGAAGTTCATGCTTCCCTGGGGACCTCCAGAATATCAATGGGTTCCAGAGCTTGCCCTGACATCACTGCAAAACCATAGCTCGTAACTAGACCACTCATAAGTCATTCCCAACCACAGGAATATTGAAATAATTTTAGCTGAATTTTGTATGTGTGTCTTAGCATGATATGTGCTGGTTTCCTGTGATCTTTCAAAGTAGGTCTGAAGTGGAAAGTGTTATGTGCATCAACAGACTATTGATAAAATGTATCATCTTTTGACCTTGAATAAGAACAGCCTTTTTCATAAAGTGTGAAATGTAATTTTTTTTTATCATGGTCAGGCAATAATGTCCTCTTTCTCCATTCTAGGCTCTTCCACCTCCACAGGGCAAAACACATGGCACCAAGGGTAAGGACCAACCGGGAAAGAGAAAGAGCGAGAGAGAGTCTGAGATGAGCTGATGGAAGAGCTGCTAGATAAAAAACTAAACAGATATTTGTCCAGATGATCATAAGGAGTACCAAAAATGGTAAGAATACATGCAGGGCAGAAAGCGAGACAGAGGCTGCACAACCTGAGAACTGGTGGACAGATGCTTGTATCATGACCACATATTGAGGGAAAGAGACAGAGCACGGCAGTTTGAGTGATTACTTGAGATAATGGCTACCAGATTGCAGGCTTCAGTGCAGCCTTCAGGTCTTGCTCCTGACCCACATGGCCTGAGTCCCCTCATCACAACGGTCTTCTGCACAGCATGTATCCTTTGGACAATTCAGGGGTTGGCTGGACCATGTTACAGGCAATGAACAGTAGCATGTAGAACAGACAAATGTAACCTATGCATTCCATCCACTTCTGTCCAGTTGCAGCCTGCATTTGACAAACATGCCAGAAACGCCAAGGGAACAGTGGGACAGGGAACAGTCAGGTATAGTTGGGCATATCGTTTGGGCACATGTACCTATGACTTTTGTTGGCGCATGTATTTTTACTGTGCTGCTAGTATGATGACAGCTGGTCCGCCTTCCTGGTTTTTGCACTAAGTACCCATGCAAAAAATGCTGAATTTGCACACAAGGCTACAACAGCAAGTTTTATTATATGTAATGGTAAAAGTGGCATAAACTTTAATGAACCCCATCAAATGCCCAATCTCTAACTTTAACAATACAAATATACAAACAGTCATCACATTAATCCATGAACTGTGAGATGCAGTACATGGCCAGTATTGATAAAGTGCATGACATCTCCATACATTGCATGAAAGCATTTACAGAATTCATAATACACAGTACCAATACATTTACAAAAATCTTCCCACAGCTGGCCGGCACCTATACAAGGCACAATACCATTTCATCTTCACCCCCATGCACAGGACCATGCAAACCCATTATGTGGGCGCAAAAAGCATCCCTGATTTCTGTCGCGCATCTGGATCCAGATCCAGTCATGAAGTGCACAGTCTGGCTTCTGTACCTGTTCAGATGTCCAGCAGTGCCCTAGGTCCACTCCTGGTGACAATGTTCTCCCTTCTACTTGCAGTCCTTGTGCTGAACACAGCAGCCCACAATAACGTGGACTGCACTGATGTAATTGGCACTGAAATGGTTTTGAAGGCAGTACCAATAGGATTTCAGTCTGCCAAATGAACATTCCACTACTATCCTACAGCTACTGAATGTGTAGTGGAACCTCCTTTTGCCGAGTCTGCTGAAATCAGGGTATGGTTTTCATAACCATGGCAATGGGGTGTGTGTGTGTGGGAGGGAGGGGAATTAGGTCCCTTAAAACAACAATGGGGACAGTGACCCCATTTATAATAATGTAATTTGGTGGGAATAAAATCCTAGCCTCTCTGTGAAGCTAAAGTACCAATCTCTCAAACACCCTGGCATCATGCACCCTGCCAGTGCATCCCACGCAAGGGTCCCTGAATCTGCCCCTGTGGTCAATGTGGCCTGAATAACAATGCAGTTTATGCACTCATGTGCTCCTTGTGGTGGGTACACTATAGGCACATAAGTCCCATGAATGGCCCCAGAGCAGTTTGGAAAGCTCATTCTCTGAAAACAATTTCAGGAACATTTGTAGTGCTCAACACTTTTGGGTATAATGCAGGCTTGATTTCTTCACAAACCTCTGTCACAACCTCCCTGTGATGGGTTTCCCCACCTCAAGGTGCTGGCTGGAACTGGGATACCACTGAGCTCACCTGACTCATCCACATGGGCTCCCTTTCGCCCTGTAGTGCTGTGATATGTTGCCAAGCTCTCCAAGTTTGCTCTTTCACCAGCATACACACAGATAGGGACACACCTAGCTGCAGCTTCATACACAGATGCTGAGATCAGCTCTGCATGGGAAGGCTCAGTTAAGGCACCTCCCAGTTGCTAAGGCACACGCCTCCCAGACTCTGGAGTGTAAACCCCAAATTATATCATCTTGCACTGCACAGGGAACTATACAGCATAAGATCATAAAATTTTCTCTCTCTCTATCTGGAGAGAGGGATGCACCAGCTTTCTGCCCAAGTTATAATTTCTCCACACAGGTTTTAGACAAAACAAAAAAGTTTATTAACTACAATAGATTTTAAGTGACAACAAACAGGTCAAAAGCAGATTACCTTAACAAATAAACACCACCACAAATTGAGCTTAACAAACTAGACAGGTAGGATATGAATTAGCAAATTCTCATCCTGAGTGATAAACAGGCTGGCAGATTCTTAAGGCACAAGCTGTCTTGGCTTTCCCAAGTTTTCATACACAGGCTAAAAATCCCTCTAACCTGGGACCATCACTTCCACAGTTCAGTCCTTGCCCCTCAGGTGTTTCCAGGTGTGGTGTTGTAGGGAGAGTGAGGTACCATCATGATGTCATTGTCCCCTTTTTATATCTTCTTTGCATTTGCTGGAAAGCTCTTTTGCTGTGACCTGGGTCAAACAGTTCCCATTGTGTAGTGCTATCTCTGAGAAGTTTCTATTGTACACAGTTCCTGGGATAATCCTTGAGCTTGTGTGCATTTCCTCAATAAGCCATTAACATTGTTTGGCCTTTTTACGGTTGTACTTGAAAGGCTGCTTGTGGGTGTCCTCAACCTCACATGTTTCAGTAACATATATATAGCCAAATGTCAAAACTTCACATACCATGATAGCATATAGAATCCAATGAGATATTACTGTGTGGCAGATCAAGACTTTTAGAATGACATCTCACAAGGCATACTTTGTACAAAACATATCCTAATTACATGACAGTGGTGAATATTGGGGTGCCAGGGTGTCAAACCTCCCCCCACACACAGTTGATTTGCCAACTCCAAATTGGCTAGCCATGGACCTTTAGAAGTTTGGGGTAGCCAGCTTCCAGACAGCTATCACAATCTACTTTCAGAGCAGCATGGCCACCCTCATGTGGGTGTCCTGGTGTTGGAGAGTAGGGGCAAGATGATCACAAACCTGCAGGAACATCTGCTTCTTCATGCAAGAGTTCTGGACCCTCTGCTGGTCATCCAAGGTCTGCATGATGATGTGGTCTCACCTGTCTGTATTTGTAGCTCTTGAAGCACTAGTCTCCAGAGGGGGAATCTGCAGCTAAAGCAACAACAGGCATGAGCAGCAGCTGGTTGGCAGCTGGCATGTCAATACCCTTTTCAGAGAGGTGCCTTTGGCAGTTCAAAAACTGCCACTGAAATGTCCACCAGCATCTCCTTTCCCAAAACAGGACTGAGAGCAAGAGGTAGAGAAGTTCTTCTACTTGAGTGGGATCCAGGTTGGCTCTGGTTGCTGGGAGCATGCAGACCTAAAGTGGCTTGACTGGATGTGTTTGTGGGCTAAAACCACCCAAAACACTTCCAGCCAATTTCCACAGGATGGACAGACAAATTCTCCCACAAGCCATAGGAAATAAGTTCCAAAGCGGCTTCAGCTGGCTAGGGCACTAGGAACCCTGGGATACAATGGTACATGTTCACAGAAGTTCAGACTTGGGTCTGCATATTGCAGCATGGACACGCCAGCATGGTTATGAGGTTCAGGTTTCCAACACAGTGCGGATGCTCAAGCATGGGCCTGGAACACCAAGTCTGCAGGTGAAGGTCACAGAGACCATGGTTTAGTGTGTAGTGTAGACGTACCACAGTAGGCATGAGAGATTCAGCCTTAACTTGAGGATTACTGCTGTATTTTCATAATTAATAAGTGAACCCCAAAGTGTGTGTAAGCATCCAAAAGTTTGGATGTTTATCCAGACAGCATCCATTGTATACACATTTATTTAAACTGAAATAAAAGTCTCCCCAACTTAGGCTCTCTTGTGAGATTTCCATTATATCTGGGTTTCAGACAAATGTGAAGGACTAATAAAATAGGGATTTTCTGGGAACCAGGCATTGGTGTTGTGATAAATAAAGTTCGGGGATAGCTCTCTTTGATGAACACCCAGCCAGTAAGTTAGCTGTAAAATCCCTCTTGGTAGCTATTCTTCACTTGCTTTACTCGTGAAGGGTTAAAAAGTCCCCCAGGTAAAGAAAAAAAAGGTGGGCACCTGATCAAAAGAGCCAATGGGAAGGCTAGAACTTTTTAAAATGGGGAAAAAACCCCTCTCCCTTTGTCTGTTGCTCTGTGGGCTGGAGGGACAGAGCAGCAATGCTGTAAGCAGCTTAAGCCAGATATGATCATAAATCATCAGATCATGCCTAGAACTACTTATCTGAGCTCCAAATGTGGAAGTAGATCAGAATATTCAGCTAGACATGATCAGGTGTATTTTCTTTACTTTGGCTTGTGGATCTCCTCTGTGCTAATTCCAAATGCTTTTGTTTGCTTGTAAACTTTAAGCTGAACCCTCAACAAAGCTGTTTTGGGTGCTTAATTTTTGTAATTGTTCCTTTTAAGATATAGCAAAAAGCCTAAGTTCCAGATGTAATTTTTTCCTTTTTGTTTTTAACAACATTTACCTTTTTTAAGAACAGGATTGGATTTTTGTGTCCTAAGAGGTTTGTTCATGTTGTTTGATTAGCCGATAGTCACAGCTAATTTCCTTTGTTTTCTTTCTCAGTTCTTCCCTGGATGGGGGGTGAAAGGGCTTGAGGGTACTCCACAGGAAGGAATTCCCAAGTGCTCCTTCCTGGGTTCAAAGGGAATTTTTTGCATTTGGGTGGTGGCAGCATTTACCAAGCCAAGGTCAGAGAGAAGTTGTAACCTTGGAAGTTTAATTCAAGGCTGGAGTGGCAAGTATTAATGTTTAGAATCCTTGCAGGCCCCCACCTTCTGCACTCGGAGTGAAAGAATGGGGATTCAGCCACAACAGGTGTTGTGCTGATATTTCTGGAAGAGGGGACTGCAGGTATTTATTTGTGACTGCTTCTGCTGTAAGATTGTTTATTTGTGTAAATAAAAGAAGTTACACTTAAACTATACTGGGGCTCTCCATCACTGACTTCTCCTCCCAGGGAAGATGATCTACAACTCCCTGGAATTCTGCTACCAGTGAGCATAGGAACAATGCTGGAGTCACACCGGGACACTGGTATCAGAAGAAGGGTAACAATATAGCAACCCTTTTTGGGCATGGACAGTCTTACTGTGTGTGAACAGCATCTAGAAGAATAGGAGAGTGATCCTAGGCCCTACAAATATTAAATAGCTACAACACTGAACAACAACACTGAACTCTTGTACTGTTAAGTTTGGGGGAAAATACTAGAATTCGTACACCCTTTAAAAAAATCTGTTTGGCAGTCCACTAACACAAGACCTACATTTTGTGAAATCTTTACAATACTGAATACATTATAGAATTCAAATCCCCTCTTGACAAAGTGCAACAGCTATTATGAAAAACATAAGGCATGAAAGATTAGTGGCCAACATCTCTCCAGAGAGCACTTTCCTTGCTCCCCAGCAAGAAATTTGCTTGCTATGTCCTTTTATATAGATAGAAACAAAAAGAATTCAAAGAAACATAAATGAATTTCGTTTGCTCCCATCTTAAAAACCACCAGCAGCACCAGGAGATATTTCCTGGCAAATAGCCACCTCCAGCCTTACACTGTGGAACACCCTGCTAGGAGAGATCATAATGAGTTCTACTTTGATTTTTTCAGAGCGTAGTGCAAAAGCCATCCTACTGCAACACGTATTGAAGAATTAATCCAAATGAGAGATAAAAGAAACAAGAGACAGATAGGAGGAGGCAGGGGGTGGGGAGGGGAATCCAAGGACCAGTGTCTGCTGGCAAAAACTGACATAAGTTGCATATACAAAAAATGGATTTTCACCCATTCACACTGCCAGAAAATTTGGTGTCAAGTTTCAAAAAAAAAACAAAACCAAAACAAACAAACAAAAAAAAAAACAGACCCTGAGTGCTAGGATGGTCAGTATGGAGCATGTTTTAAATAACCACCTGTATTTCTATAATGACCGGTGGTAGACCAAAAAAGAAGTAGAAAAAATTATACAATTTCTGAACCATATAATTATGTCAGATTCATAATCATTACAATGTACCAGACTACAGTAACCTAGAATTGATTTGGATACAAAGTAGATCTTAAATCTTCAATTTTAAAACAGATTAAAGCTGCCGAAAACCTTGGAAACTATTACCAACATCTCATTAAATGCTATTTTCTCAGGCTCGCCAGTTAAGATAGAACTGTAGGATTGGCCTTTCAATTTATATCTTGCAATCGCATTCTGACATGGAGTGGTCCTTTTTATTCCTTTAATTGCTTTCAAGCCACTGAACATTCTTATAAGAAAACTTAGGCCTATAGCAGCAGAGAGGGAGAGAGACAGTCTTCAACAAGCAAGGGATCCCTTAAGGACCTTAATTCCATTTAGACTCTTAAAGAACACAGTTTTTTTTTTCTCTTTTCCATTAGTGACCTTCTTAGGTCAATTTTTGTGTGTGCTTGTTTTTGGTATTCCAAAAATGCACATGTGTACAAAAAGGGAATGACTAATACAGTCCCTACTACTGAAAAATATATGACTACAACTAGACCATCTACAAACAGATAGCCTGAGAAAACATTTTCTCCTGTATGCCAGCAACTCGACATTTTTGTTTGTCACAAATGAATATTCTAGTAATCAGTGTTATTGACTGTGAGGTTAATAGCTGTTTTACTCACCTAACATTTCTAACCTAACATTCATATTTAATTCAATAGATTTTTGTCCATAAAACAATGTGGTGCATGCTCACAAATTCCTTCGACAGATGCAGATATACTAGAGTCAAGCTCATTAAAATCTATATACACAAGAAACGCAAACTCCATACAAGAGTTTGTGAAGAGATTTTTGTTTCATCCATCAGCCATTTTACATCCATGATTCCCTACGGATTCTTCTCCTTTGTGCACGTCAGTAGCGTGTCATCCAATAAATGGAGGCTATATAAAACCAGCCTTACTCAAAAACAAGGAAAAGAGTAAATACACAGTGCAACCAAGTCCACGCACCACTAGATGTCCCCTCATGGTGTTGCAGCTCTCTCACAGGACTACTGCCCGCTCTGCATCATTCCAGCACTGTGGAGATTTCTCTGTGAGTAACTCATCCATTAACTCAGCCCTCCAGCCTGGTCACCATCTTTAGTCCACCCCTTCCAGGTCCTGGTTATCCAAACCTAATATCTCCAAACTGTCTTAATACAAAATAAGTCCTCCTTCAGGATTCTTCCTCAGTCAGTCCTTGGTTCAGCCTTCTGCCCCCTTGCTGGGTTCAACAACCAGTGTGCAGAACTCATATCGCCCCCTCCTGGGGGCTGGTAGGGGAACCCAGTGTCACCTTCTACTCTGATTTCTGGCCCAGAGCCTTGTACTGAACAGTTAGGTCAGTTCCTCTGTTTGTATTGCAGTTTTCCCTAGGCCACTTCCTACCTCACTTCTTTACTTTGCCTCTGAGTCTCCCGGTCTCTTCTCTTTTTGATCCGGACAGCTTTCCTCTCCACTGTGAGCTTCTGTTCCTGCTCTGACTCTCCTTCTGAGGGCAGGTGTATACTAGAAAATTAGATCAACCCAGCTACATTGCTCAGGGGTATGAAAAATCCACAGCCCTGAGCAACGTAGTTGAACTGACCTAAGTCCCCACAAGAGCAGCCCTAGGTCGCTGAAAGAATTCTTATATCAACCTAGCTACTGCCTCTCAGGGAGATGGATTATCTACACCAATGTAAGGAGTTCTCCTGTTGGCAGGGTAGTGTCCACACTGAAGCGCTACAGGTACATCTGTTGAGCATCTGCAAGGACCATGGCCATCACGAACACCACCACCTTGCCTGCCTCACGGGCATTTGTGCCACAGGACACCCTCTCCATTCTTTCTATCTTCTTGGGGCCCCCAACCCTCCTTTTGCCACCCACAGTGGTCCTAAGCAGTCAGCATCTTTTTATATGGCCTGCTTTTCTGCACCAAAAACAAATCACTCTCTTCCTTGTCTTGATAGTAGGCCACACCTATATGGTTTCCTCACCCTCCACTCTCCTTGGCTAACTTTCTCCACAGCTCCTTGCCTCTGTTTTCTCCTATCTTCAGAGCCCTTTAAGAATTCACAGTTCAAGGGCAATTCAAACAATCCCCACAAGGAATCCCATTTATTTAGTCCACTGGGTACATATACTGACCCTCTAGGTTCCCATCCCAGATCAGTTTCTCTTTTCCTAGTAATCCAAAATAACAAAGTCTCTCAAAACAGAACACAAACACTCACTATCTTCACCCCAGGTTCAGCTGGGCACGAGAGTTCCCTCTCTTCTCTTAGGTCTGTTTGCTTCCCAGTACCTCCTGTCTGGAGTTTATCTTTCTCCCTGGGCCTTTCAAGACAGGCCCTTGCAGTCTCTTCTATGTTTTGATCAGGATCTCTTCCAGGCCTCCCTGCCTGGAAAGCTTTCCTCACTCTCTGTTTGGTAAGGGCAGGGCCGTCCTTAGCCATAGGCAGAATAGGCAGCCGTGTAGGGTACCACTCTGCCTGGGGGCACCACTCAGCCGGGAGCCCAGACAGACAGGAAGCAGTGGAGCATGTAAGAGCAGGGCTGCTGGGTCCTAGAGAGAGCAGAATGCTGCACAGTCTGAGGGAGGGGATTCGCTGCTGGGGTCTCTGGGAAGGGGAGGGGTTAGGGAAGGAGCTCACCTGTGAGTGTGACTCTTTCCCCCTGGCTGAGGTGAGGTGAGGCAGGCTCTGTGGCTCTGGAACCAGTATCCTTTGTTGTCCCCCATAACATCCATTCTTCTCCCCCCCTGCCCCACGGAGCA
>NC_133774.1:38954985-39008308 GCF_003597395.2 Chelonoidis abingdonii
AATGTGGCAAGTTTTCCAATAATGCATGCTTATATTTGTGTTGCTAAGAGCAGATCAGGCACAGGGGCACCAGTTTAATAATCTCGCCTAGGGCACCATAAAACCTAAGGACGGCCCCGGGTAAGGGTCTGTCTCTTGCTTCCCTGCTTGGAGAGCGATCCTCCCTGCTCTGAGCTTCCTTTCCTGCTCTTACTCTCCTTTGACTCAGAGCCCTGTGGGAGCCCTTTTGCTCCACACAGTCTCTTCCCCCTAGCAGGGCTCTATCAGCACTTACACCTGGCTCCTTTTATAGAGGAATCACCCGACTCCCCCAAGTGGGGCTCGTTCTGTAATCAAGGTTGGCTTAGCCCCAGGCTCTCCAGCCCAAGGACAAAGGGCCCTATTACACAAAAGTAAAAATATTTAAATAAATGCATGTTAAATAAATAACAGAAAGCCAAAAAGAGGGTTCTTTATACCATAAACAGCTGCTGACACCACTTAGAAAGATTTGAAAACAGTTTATTTAAATCTGTGTGCATGTGAGAGAGAGCATGAGATTCTTTCAGTATTGTCAAGCACAAAGATTCAGAAATCATGAGACTGGCTCCCAAAATCATGAAGTTGTCTTAAAAATAGTAAGATTTTAAAAAAATAACTGTTGTGTTCTGTTTATTTGTCATCTGATTTTTTAATCTTTCGACCTCACATTTTCAAATTTTTTGGGGGGGTACCTATGAGGGCTAGAAACTTACTTTACATGAGACTCTGTTTTCTTTTTCTCTTTAATTAATTAACTTCAGGACTTGGACTATAAGAAAAATGCAAATATTGCAAGATTTAGCAATACTGTGTGCTTCCCCACTTTCATCCTTCACTACTAAGAACACTTGCTTGTTTACGGAACTATATATGTTTCTTAAGATTTCCAGCCACTTCTATAACTTATTCTTCAACAGAACTAAACTCATTCCGAGGTCAGAATATTTACCACACCAAATGGTGCTGGTTTCACACACCAATCAAAATGATGTTGTTAAACAGCAATTAGGACAGTAATACACTTTTAAATCCACAGGGCTAAGTAGCTTTCACCCAAGAGTGTTAAAATAATTGGCTGAAGCGCTCTTTGAACAATTACTGTCAATATTTAACAAATTTTGAAATACCAGGAAAATTCCAAAGGATGAGAGGAGGGGAATGTTATGCCAATATTTACAAAGGACTAATAGGATGTCCCAGGAACTGATAGGCTGGTTAGTCTGCCATCAGTCCTGGGCAAAATGATGGAAAGGTTGATATAAGATGCAGTCAGTAAGGAATCTAGAGATAGTAGCATAATTAATGCCAATCGACATGGTTTTATGGTTGAAGGTCTTGTCAAACAAACTTGATAATGGTTTTTAATAAGATCACAAGTTTGTTTGATAAATATAACTCTGTTGACATAATATACTTAGACTTTTGTAAGGCATCTGACTTAGGAGTATTTTGTTACCACAATGAGACTATGCAAAATCAGTGTAGGTTATATTACACATATTAAAAAATGGTTATCTGATATATCTAAGAATTAATTATAAACGAGGGATCAATCATCATCCAACAGAAGGGTTTCTATGGGATCCTACATGAATCTGTCCTTGGCCCAATGCTATTCAATATTTTTATCACTGATCTGGAAGAAATTATAAAATAATTGATGGTAACATTTACAGATTTCACAGAAATTGGTTGAGTGGTAAATAATGATGAGGACAGTAGTAGTAAAGTTGATATTTTTAGTTAAATACATTTTTCTTACCATAGTGATATTGTGCAATATAGAGAAACTGTTAAACGCTTACTGTTTCCAGACCATTTTTACATTAATGAAAAATATATATATCGGCTTACAAGGCAGGTGTGGGGGGTGTGAGTTGGACCCATTTTGGGCATCACCAAAAATTATACAAACCTGGCATCCGTGGGCTCATTTGAACACGAGTTTTAACACAGCTAAATGCCAGGTTTTATATCTAGGAACAGAGAATGTAGACCACACTTATAAGATGAGGGACTGCATCCTAGAAAGCAGTGACTCTGAAAAGGAGTCAGGAGTCACTGTAAATAACCAATTGAACCGGAGCTCTCAGTGCAATGCTTTAGCTAGGAGAGAAAATAGATATATATAAACTGGGAAATATCAAGTAGGAATAGGGAGGTAGAATTGCCTCTACATACAGTATTAGTGATATCATTACTAGTGTAGACAACTAGAGGCTTGGGGAACTTTAGCCTTCCCCCAAACTGTAGGGATTGCATTAATAAAGGAAACACTGAGTTTGGAACATGAGTTAATTTATCCCACTTTATTGAGAGTGGACAAATTTAATCATGATCCAAAACTACTCATTAATGTGATATTCAACAACTTTTTTTTGTCTATAGGCCCCCCCCCCCCAAATAAAAAAGTTGTCTACATCCCTGTACTGTATCCAGTTCTAGTATCCACACTTAAAAAAAAAACATACTGAAAAATTGGAAAGCATTCAGAAAATAGCTCCAAGAACGATTCCAGGTCTGGAACATATGCCTTATAGGGAAAGACAAAACAGCTCAATTTATTTAGTTTATCCAAGAGAAGGTTAAAAGCTGACTTAATCATGGTATACAAGTATCTACACACAGGGAAGAAATGACCGATAGTAGATGGCTCTTTAATCTAGTACAAAAAGCCATAAATAGATACAGTTGTTAGAAGCTGAAGTTGGACAAATTCAGATTAGAAATAAGGCACACATTTTTAATGGAGAAGGTAATTAACCACTGGAACAAATTACATAGGGATGTCATGAATTTTCCATAACCTTTAAATCTTTAAATCAAGACAGGATATCTTCTTAAAAGACATGTTATATATTAACCAGAAGTTATGTGCTTAATCCAGAAATTAATGGGTGAGATTACTTGGTCTGTGTTATGCAGAAGGTCAGACTAAATGATCATAATGGCTCATTCTGGCCTTAAAATACATGGATCTATGTCAGGCTGGAAATAAACTGCTGATAGATTTTTATGAACTAAAGAGTTTTCATGCAAAAGGCCTCATAAGTAATATAAAAGCAAGATGAAATAAAAAAATATATATATGTAAGCAGAATTCAATTTAAATATGTTTTTATGATATCCTCCATGAATCGATTAGGACTTTAAAGTATTATAAAAAAGGTGGTCTCCTACAAATGTGGTACTTTATGCTCAGTCATTTACATTATGGTATCAATGGAGGATACATACCCTCATTCAGCTTTTCACATAGAACAATAAAGAAGTTATTAACTTCTATCTGACAACACAAGAGATAGGAACAATTTTCAAAACTGGGAAATACGCAATGATATAAAAATGAAGTTAGAAATTATTAGAGTACATGCAAACAAACTTGTACACTACATTGACATATATTGATATCAAGCACATGAGCTGCCAATACATTGAAAGGAATGAGCTGTTAATAAGACAAATTATATCAAAGCCATTCTCCCCTGATGTGCACATACTGTATTTGTAAATAGTTTTCTCTTATGTTAGTTATTTAGTCATTTATAAGCTAATATAATTCACTTTAAAGTGACATTTGTACAAGAAACTACTCCTATCAGGCAACCTCCCTAAAATACTGCTCCAAAGTATCCCCAATATACTAAATAAATTTCTGATCCTAATGGACATTTTTTGTTGATGCCTTGCATAGTGCTTTAAAGTCCAGCTTCACTATACTTTTATAACACACTATTATTTTTTAGCATTCTAAGGTGTGCTAGGTGCTTCTAAGGGTATGTCTGCACTGTAATCAGAAGTGTGATTGTAGCATGTGTAGACATACAAGAGCTAGCTTTAATCTAGCTAGTGCAAGTACCAACTGTAGTGAAGCCATGGACTCAGTGCGGGCTAGCCACCTGAGTAAATAATCAGGGTCCCAGGCAGGCTTGCACAGCGTGCAGTGAATCCCATGCTACCACAACTTCATTGCTATTGGTACTTACACTAGCTATATTTAAGTTAGTTTGAGTATGTCTACATATGCTGCAATTACACCTCCGATTGCAGAGACATACCCTAGGAAGACACTGAAAGACAAGGTCCCTGCCCAAAGAACTTACAATCTAAATTTACAATGAACGAGAAAGAATTTGCATACTTCAAAGTACACTTAGTGCCATTGTAGAGAGACCTGGAGAACTGAAAAGAAAAACCCAGTCTGCATGGATGGCAGTGAAAAAGGTAACAGGAATACTGAGGCATCAGCAATTAAGGAACAAACCCAAAGGAGAAGTGTATGCTGCATGTGTTTGTCACTGCCCATTCTATGATTTGGAAATGGTGGTGCTTATGGAGATAGAAGAAAAGAAGATACACGTACATATATCATACAAGAACATCTGGATGACCTTGTAAACGGGATTAATAGAAATGGGATGAAACTTAATAGTGCAAAGTATTTAATATTTAAATTTAATAGCGCAAAGTTGTGGGCAGCTCCAACCCTGTGTAAAAGTTAACATGAATTGAGAAGTGAAGTGACAATAAATGAAGATGATAAACAGTAGGGAGTGGATGCGGGGGTTAGGAAATATGGGAGTAGCAGTAATACAATTATGTGGTTATTCAGGCTTGGTCTACACTACAGACAGAACTATATAATTATGTCACTCGGGGTGTGGAAGATCATAGTTACACTGACCTATCCCCCCACCCTGTGTAGACAGCACTATTTGACAGAAGAGCTTCTTCCATCAACACAGCTTCTGCCTCTCGGGAAGGTGGAGTACCTACACCAATGGGAGAAGTTTTCCTGTTGGCATAGGTGGCATCTTCACTAAACACTACAGTGGCGCAGCTGCACTGCTGCAGCGCTGAATGTGTAGACAAGCCCTCAATTTAAGGCATTTGAACATCTTTGGTGGTTTTTAAGTGTAGAAAAATGAAACAGATCAAGTTAAAAATTGTGAAAATAATTATCTCATTGCAGGTATCATAGAAGTAAGTTTTCACAAGAGACTTAAATGAGACGAGAGGAGAGCATCAGACATCTGTCAAGCAGAATATTCCAAAGGTCTTTACAGAAAGAAGATGAAAAGTAAGATTTAATTGCAAGTGGTAACAGCTCAATGGGAGGAAGTAATAAAAGTTTTGGCTAGGAGGGGCAGTATGAGTAACCCATAATTGTGGAAAGTGCTCAGAGACGAGGCAATGACTGCTGGAGTAGAATAAGCAGGAAAATGAGTAAGTAGATATGAAGTCAGGGAAATAAGGGGACAAAGAAATACTTGGAAGTCTCGAATGGCAATGCGGGAATGCCTTGGTGATGCCGTATGCTTAGCAATAGTTAAGAAGCAATGAAGAGTCCTGTGGCATCTTATAGTCTATAAGGTTCCATGGGACCCTTGTTGCTTTTTACAGATCCAGACTAACACAGCTACCCCTCTAATAGTTAAGAAGTCTTTGTAGTGCTACAGTTTGGCACATTCCTTGGAACAGTTTTTTATAAGTATTTTTTTGGAACTGAATTTACAAAAGATCTTACAAAGCAAAAACATTTCAAATATTGTTATTACAATATATAAGCAGATAGTGAGAGATGAAGACATTCATCTTTATGACATCACCAGTCACAACACACAAAAGTGTGCAGGAATCCAACTGTAAATTGTGCTGTATGTTCCAGCTTATAAACACCCCAGTGCACACCATTACATACGTAAGTTTGAACTACAAGGCTATAGAACCACTAAGAAGTTCTGATGGAATCAGAGTAACCACGAGAGCAGAGGATGAGTAGTTTGTTATGTCATCAAAACTCTGAGATGTTTGTATAGGGACATTCATAGTTTTCCTGTGTAGCCTGTGTATTACAAACACTCTCAGAACAAAACCTTTGTTGCCTCCTCAACAGTGGCTGAGTTATGTTTATGATAATGGAGGTTTTTCTTGTATCTTAGCTAAGTTTTATTGCTTTAAAAAGTTGGTGATTTTTAAAAGTTTAGCCTTAACTTGTATTTTTCCTGGTTTTCTAATGTTTGGGTATTTTGAACAACATTGTTCTCTTCTTTTTCTCCTTTAAATTATTGATACTTTCTCAACAAACTTCAGCCTATACAAACTTTTTTTCTGACATTTTTCTAATTTTTAAAGTTCTGAAGGAAACGTCTTCATACTTCTAAATAGGAAGCTATTTATTCTCCATCATTAAATTACATTATATCGTGAGTGTGCTATTTAGTATATGTTGGCTTTATATTTGGAAGAACTATACCAGTTTCCTCAAAACTATCGCTGAAGTCTTAACAAAACTTCAGTCCAGCTGATTCAGTGACAGGTGTGATGGGAGGGATAATTCTGTATATCTGTGCATGGAGTGGCTGTGAGGATAAATTTGTGTGTGAAGTCCAGCTTGTGTTTGTAGGGAAAAATTGGAAGTAGTCTGTTGTGGGCTGTGGGAGAACTGTGGTTTCGTGTTTGCACTTGCTGGGGAAAGAAGGTTCTGTGTGTTTGAACAGGTTGAAGTGAAGTGCTTAGGAGGATTGCGTTTCTATGTATGCTGGAGAAACAGCTGTACCAGAATACTGAAACAGCTTCTGAGATGTATTAGAACCTTGGCCCAATTATCACTGTCATGAAGAATTTCCTGAATGTTGTCAGATCATGAAGAAGTTCCAAAATCTGATCAAATGACTAGTGATTAACTTGAAAACTAACATTTAACATCTAGCCCTATTTGCTAGATCTCATCAAGTATTCATAGATTCCAAGGCCAGAAGGAACCATTGGGATCATCCAGTCTGACCTCCTGTATAACACAGGCCACAGAACTTCCCCAAAACAATTCCTAGAGCAGATATTTTAGAAAAAAACATCCCATCTTGAAATGATCCATGATGGAGAATTAATCACAACTCTTGGTAAATTGTTCCAATGGTTGGCTACTCTCACCATTCAAAACTTAGATCTTATTTCCAGTCTGAATTTGTCTAGCTTCAGCTTCCAGCCATTGGATCACATTAAGAGCTTCCTATTAAATGTTTGTTCCCCATGTAGATATTTATAGACTGTAATCAAGTTACCCCTTAACTTTCTCTAAATAAAACAAAGTTGAAGATTTTAGACCAACTGGTTTTTAGATAGGATTTGACTAGAAGCTAGAAAAAAAATCATGTATTTTAAACCACATGTATTTCATCGTTTCCATCTCAATGTTAATTGATTCACGTTCAATTTATTTTTTAAAGTTTTCCCTGGCCTAACACAGTACATACGAACTTTCAAGCCCAGTGGGCATTTGAGGGATTTAGAATATAGGGTGGAGAAAAGGGAGACTCGAGTGTAAAAATGGGCCTCACAACAGAAATCAGTGCAATTTTATAACTGTGGAGAGACTGTTATCTCTTCACATCTCCTCATAAAGAAATAGGATTTAAAAAAAATCCAACAACCACCCCCCCCCCACGTCTTTACAATATATTCTAATACTAAATGTGCCTTTCTGAATGATTGGTATGTTTTGAGTAGAAGCTATATTACAACACAAAGCTTTACAGTTTGATTTCAATAACAGCTTTTTGTTGGGTGCTAGTTTAGCTACAGTTGAAGTAACACAAGCATGGGCTTGGTTCAACTTTCAAACCACTAGAGACCAGGGCACAAGCCCCACAGATCCAGACTTCCAAGGAGTCCCATGCCAGCCACTTCTTCTGCATAAAGGATGATTCTAAATTGCCAGGAAATGGATGGATCTCAGTGCACATTAATTCAACATTCAAAATTAGCAGGAAATATATTCTGTCCCACCAGATCAGTACATTAGTTAATATGTGCTACAGTGACAGAGGGCCACACAATGAGAAAAAAAGATAGATTAGATAGACAGATCATCAAGCTGTCATGTCAAAGACCTTATAGGGTGCGCACACATCAGCATGAAAGATATTTTAGTGAGAAAGAAAAGCAGTATGAAGGGAAGAATGAGGGGGGATTTGATAGCTGCTTTCAACTACCTGAAAAGGGGTTCCAAAGAGGATGGATCTAGACTATTCTCAGTGGTACCCGATGACAGAACAAGGAATAATGGTTTCAAGTTGCAGTGTGGGAGGTTTAGGCTGGATATTAGGAAAAACTTTTTCACTCAGAGCGGTGAAGCACTAGAATGGGTTACCTAGGGAGGTGGTGGAATCTCCTTCCTCAGAGGTTTTTAAGGTCAGCCTTGACAAAGCCCTGGCTGGGATGATTTAGTTGGGAATTGGTCCTGCTTTGAGCAGGGGGTTGGACTAGATGACCTCCTGAGGTCCCTCCAACCATGATATTCTATGATTCTATGAAATGGTATTTTTGAATAACCTCTCCACTTCTAAGTAAAATATTTAGTGTAGTTGCATATTGTTTTCTTATATATAAACTAAGACATTCATATACAGTCTCACTGATTCAGAGGCTATATACTGAGATATATTATATTTTTTTTAGCTCAGTTGAGGCCTCTAGGACATTATTCCTTCATCATTTTGCACAATTTTGTACAAAACACAGATCTATCTACAGATCACTGCAATTTTTATTTTTATTACACTTAAAACAAAAATAAAAAAAAATACCTGGGGCTACATCTTGCAGTCCCTATTCAGGCAAAATTATCCCTGACATCAGTGAGGGTTTTGTTTGAGAAAGCTCTGAGGATTGCATAATCTGGTCAATAGTTTGAGATTGTTAACACTATTCCATTTTATATCGTTTTAATACAAGATAGCTAGAAAAAATTTGTTAGCACTTATTATCACTTTCACCTGTACTGTATGGATTGGAGTGATTCAATCAAAAAGCTTGTAGAGTTATGGCAAAAACAAAAAACTTTTATAAGCTAAAGATCAATTATGTTAACTTGACAGGTTTGACAACTAAATATGTATCTAATTAGTATCACATATCTCAGTGAAAGCACTTAGGAAATAACACTGCTTAATTCTAAGCAATAATAAAAATATTGTAGAATTTTACTTTAATGGTCCAAAACACCATAGTTTACTTAGTGTCAGTGCAGGATTCTGAACCATTACTCTAAAATACTGCAGGGTTTTTATATCCATAATAAAGTATGACATAGGAAGGAGAGTTAGAAAAAGGTAGGGAATTCACTAACAAGCTAAATTTGTGTATTTGTATAGCTACTAGAAATTTTGCCCTTCCTGTGTTAATCAAGCTCCACAAAGTTCACTCAGTTTAGTGATGAGAATAATTAAACTACAGTGGATACAACCTTGACCATTACCAGATGATAAATTTAACTAGAAAACAAAACACACTGTATTGACTGCTAATATAGTCAACTTTCACTTTTCTGAGTGGAGAAAAAATGCATAATCCATAATGCAGCGCAGAATCTTACTTTATGTCACTTTAGCTGCTGTCTGTCTTTTCTGTGGACGGTCATCCATGAGCAATCAGTATTTTAGTGCAACAAAAACCATGAACTGTGTATACATATCCAAAAATAGCCAGTGAAAACTACCATTTTAATTTTACCTATGAGACTACAAATCTGCAAGTTTGATTTCAGCAACTAAAGTTATAATTCAGATCAAGTGTCACATATTAGTGTCTCAAGTGAATTAAAATTATTATTAAATGTGACTAATTAATAATCTATATTCCTTGTTCAATAAGAAGGAACACAATGTTGTATAAGAAGTAGCACACTAATTTTGTTTTTTGCTATAAACTATTCAATTAAACTTAACAGCTGAGCATTTCTAGTACCCATGCAAAATCTGTCAAAACAGCATTAAATACAGCCACTTTTTCAGTATGTTTGTGTGAGAGAATGAGGGTGCAGGGTGAGATCATCAGGAAAAAAAAACCAACAAAAAACCCAAAACACATTACCAAATTGTATCTGCAGTCCTTAAGGAGCTGGTAGATCGAGATCTTGGCTTCATAATAATGCTCATTTTGAAAAATTCCCCAAGTATTTTTAGCAGTGAAACTTCAGTTGCCCTTATAAAGCTCACACTCCATGTATTCCATTTCAAAGTGAGATTTGTGTAAAACAAAAAAAAAGCCCTCTGAAATCCTCCTCCCGTAATAATCCAAGCTCCAAAGGAGGAGTTGCAATTCACAGGAACTCTTTCCTTTTTCACACTGAATTTACTCCAGCACTAGCCTGTTCAGAAGTGACAGTGCTTGTCTCTTCTGTCTCCTATTGCCTACAGAGGAACAGTATTTTGAATCTATTCTCCATCTAGGTCACATGGGAACCAAGGCAGATGAAAAAGACTCTTGAGCTCTTTCTCACAGTCCTATAACAACATGTTTAAAGGTCAATCACATAAAAAATTAGTGATCGTAAAAGGAAAAAATGAATGTAAGATATTGTCACTCCAGTGAGTTTCCAGGGAAGTTCCTGTTTCAGAAGTGCTAGATGAGTTCATCCCAGTGGAGTAAAGCAAAAGGAAGAAAGCTTTCTGCACCTCAGGTTCACCAGAAGTCTTATCAGTGAATATAATTCTTCCCCTCCCCTTCCCCTATATCCTCTGCCTCTCCTAGATTTGTGAATGAGAAGCATTATTAACCTCACAAAGCAGAACATATTCTTTGAGGGACAAGTGACCTCTGTGTGAAAACAATCCAGGAAAATTAAAAATAAAATTCCTCATTGATTGTTAAAATTTCTCTCTCACACACACATGCACATACACACTGCTATAAATCACTCAAGAACAAAAATGGCTTATATCAAGTGCCATATTATGAAGTCCTTTTTACTATAATGCAGAGGGCTGCTTGTCCTGCTACAGTAAAGACTAACAGCATCTCCATTTCAAACAGCTAAGCTTTTTATTTTTAACTTCCAACCAAAAGCTTAGCATAAAAGCTTCCAGCCCAAGAGGGAATTTCTTTTTGGTAATCTTAATTTAAATTGGTTTGGCAGTTTCACAGTTAGTGGAAGCAAAAAAAGTACATTTTGTCTGCTTACAGTTTTAAAACATTTTTCTTTATTTAAAAAAGAACAGAATTATGTTTGTGTGATTTAAATGAAGTTTTGCAAGTGTACTGTAAACCGATCTGCAGTGGAATTTCTTTTTAAATTGAAAGAGCCAAGTTATTACTCGACAAGTGGTTACATGCATTGTAACAATTCCTTTGAACAATGTTTTCAAGGACAGAGAGCATACTATTTTGATGATAGAACAGCCATGTGAATATCTGAGAATAAACAAGTATTTTATTAGTAAACTTTAGTGAAATTTGAATATATTCAGGAATGACCCACCTACTTCTATAAGCCACATGGATGGTGGAAACAATGTGCTACATAGTTTATTCAAAATATGTAATAAAATTCATCAGGTGAAATATTCAACTGTCGCTCCAAGACAGTATGTGATGTTCTGTTGATACCAATGAATCTTTGCATATTACTATTGTCACAGGTCCATAATGTGCATTGTAGAGTACAGAGCATTGTCAGGAAAGATCCTGACTGCCCAGCAGGCTTGTACTAGTTATCTGCATATAAATTGTTCCCTAACAGCAGAAAGAATTTTAATGAGAGTTCATGCCAAGCATTCTGTTCTTCATGCTTTCAGGGCTCTATCTTTCAAATCACACTTACTGGAAGATATAGGAGCTAAAAGAGTCCATGGAATCATGTAAGATAGTTCCAAAGAGCAGAGGACCAGCAAAGATTTTGCTGATAAATATAGCTTAAAATGAGAAGGGTCCTGCATCCACAGACCTTTAATAATAGCTGGATCTGCCACTGCACACACCACACTTCTTTGATAGTGTATCTAGATGCGCCAGGGCTTGCTGAACCTTGCTCCAGCTTGAATGAAAGTGGGATGGATTCAAATAAAGACAGAATGGGTGTGAAATGGGAATGCTGGACTGTTATGTAACATCTAGATGTTTTTAATTTTTATATTTTACTTAACCTGGTTATGTACCTTATTATTAAACTTAAGTGCCAACACCCTCCCACACCCCACTTAAATAACAAATCAGTCAGAAACTTACAAAGATTATCAAAACATGCACTAGCAGGGCTTTGGACTAAATGGCTTCAAAATACCATACCTGAATGACATTCAAGCCATAAAAATATCACCGTGTCAAACAACAGAGATCGCAGGATGGTTAGATCTCAAAGTAATATCAATGAAAATGCTGCTTCTGCCTATGAGGTTTTGACGAACTGGGCCTGTTCTTACTGTGCTCTGTGAATGCTGAGTGGAGGGTGTTGGCCTGGGAGGATGATCTGCACTGGGGGATGGGAGACTGGCTGGAGAGAAAATACCTAAGCATGTAACATGAGAACCCAGGAAGGAGTTAGAGGCCAGGTGACACCTCTGCCCCGGGAAGCTGAACAAAGGCTGGAGAGTGTGAGGGTTTTTTTTCAGGAGCTGACTGGGCAATGGAGGGAAGCACAGACAGGGCTCTGACCGCCCCACCCTGCAAGGGGGCTGTGATGCTCCTGGGACCCCAAGATGGATCTAACTGGGGAGGATCCTGTTGTCTGTGCCTGCAAAACCTGTTTTGGACTGTGTTCCTGTCATCCAAATAAACCTTCTGCTTTACTGGTTGGCTGAGAGTCATGGTGAATCGCAGGAAGCCGGGGGTACAGGGCCCTGACTCCCCCGCACTCCGTGAAAGAGGTACCTCCAGTTCAACTGTATTTAACAGGCACCCACAGGCAGAACACTGTAGTGCAACTGCATCCCAGTAAGTCAAATGATCAAGACCATGCCTCAGGCACCATTCTAGTCCAGCAGAGATCTGGCCCTCCAGTAATAGAGGAAGTATGGTGGGAGGAGTCTGAAGCCCTCCAGGGAATGCTGTTATCTCTGTTGTATTCAGAGGTTGCCCAAGGACAAGTTAAAGAAAACGTGTGGAGGCTGAGGGAGGTGAAGTGCAGAGAGCAAAGCTAAACTATGGGAAGAACACAATTTTTTAGCTAGGGGTTTGGAAACCTTGCAAGCCTGATGATCTTTTCTGTATGCAAGAGAAGACCAGTGACTGCAAAGCAATATCTGGATCTTCTCAGTTCAGTGAGTGAACAAAGATTTTTGCTTTTTATACTCATTATTCTACAGACAGTATTTTCAAAAATGTATCAGAAAGACAAAGTATTCTAAGTTTTTGAGCAAACATTTTAAACAGTTAGACATAGCTTGGAAGAGACACCAGTTTCATATAAGGCCTGACCTTGTTTGCATTAATGTCAATGGCAGTTTTGATCACTGACTTGAATAATAGCAGGGGCAGGTCCTCATGCTGCACTGTGGTGACAAACATGACAGCCTACAGACAGCACAACCATTGCAGGAACATAAAACAAACACATTTTAATGTACCACCAAGTAATCACTCATCATGACCAAGTGAAATGAATGGGACTTTTCATGGATATAAAAGATTGCATTAGCAGATCCCATTGCAGGATCATGGCCTACGAAAGAAAGAAATGTGTATTAACTCATTGCAAAACAGTTTTTTCCCCCACTGATATATTTTGTTATTTAAAATGACGGTTTGTTGCTATATTAAGCCTAATGTGCCAGCACTTATGTTTAGGTGTATTTTAAGTAATTTAAGAAGAGAAGAGTGAATGCAAAGAGGTTTAGAATTTTATATTGTTATTTATGAGTGGGTGTAATATGCTTTACAGATTCATGTTTAATATGTGCACAGACAATCAATTAATTGCTTAGAACAAATGTAACAGTCATATGCAGTAGGTGATTTGTGCATGCAGTATTTTAAACTGGTAAAATTCAGTTTGTGTGTTTTTCCATGTAGTAACAAGAAAAGCAACAATAGCATGTTTTGACTGTATATTCAAACTCCATCAGTACTGAAAGATATGGATGTGATTTCAAACAATAATAAAAAAGATGTGCAAGAAGCAACCGAGAGTACTTTCCTTTCAATAATACATGTTCAAAGTAGTATGTAATTATATGAAAATTCATATGTTCTATGTAATTTTCACGACAAAACTGAAAAAATAATGTAAAGAATGAACAGTGTGGCCAAGGTGATGAGGACTGGAAACCAGTTCTATTATATACTCTGCCACTGATTTGCATTGTGACTGTGGGGAATTCACTCCTCTGAACCTTAGTCTCCTCATTTGTAAAGTGGGGATAATGCTCCTTACCCTCATTTGCAAATCAGTTTTAGATGTATGGATGAAAAGGATTATATAAGCAGTAAGCACATTATTATTACATAGTATTTGCTGAAGTAAATGCTCAATCTTCCTTTTGAAAGATGAACGGAAAGTCATTTTTACTGACAAGATTTGAGTTCTAGGTTGTACACCTCTACCCTGATATAATGCGGTCCTTGGGAGACAAAAAATCTCACCGCATTATAGGTGAGACCGCGTTATATCAAACTTGCTTTCCCCCCCCGCCCCGTTCCTTGTTCCCTGACTGCCCCCTCCAGAAACCCCCTTCCCTAATCACTCCCAGAACCCCACCCCCTACCCAACTCCATCCCCTGACTGATTCGACTCCTATCTACCCCCCCCCACCCGACAGACACTCATTGGCAGCGGCGGGAAGCGGAGCAGCCTGGCCCTAGTCCGCTCCACTCTGCCAGTTCCAAGCCGCGGCGCTCTGCTTCCCACCATCAGTGACTGCGGGGAGGTTGGGGAAAGGACGCGCCCCGTATTCACCTGCTGTGGGAAGCAGAGCTGGCGGAGTGGAGCGGGTTGGGGCTGGGCTGCTCCGCTTCCGCCGCTCCTGATGAGTGCAGGGAGATTCCTTCCCCCAAGCCCTTTCCTCCGAGTGACACGGCTGGGACTGGGGCAAGGGAAGCAGGGCAGGCTGCTCCCAGCCCCCTGCTAATCCCGTGGGCCACACTCGGGCTTCAGGGCCCCCAAAAGTGCCATCCCACAGTTCCTGCCTCCCAGACCGTGGGGGAGGGAGCCCCTGACTGCCCCTGAAACCCTCTGCCCCTTATCGAACCCTGCGGCCCCGGCCTGGCCTAGACCCTTAACATGCTGCTCAGAGCAGCGTGTCAGAGCTTTATCACGTTGTATGCGAACCCGTGTTATATCGGGTTGCATTATATCGGGGTAGAGGTGTATATTATTCCTGCAGTAGCTGATGTCACTAATATTTACTGAAAAAAATGCAGGAATCTGCCACAAACTTGTTTTACTTTAGTGGAGTCTTAGGGATGTTGTCAACTCTATCAGGAGAAATATAGAATTTTGGCAGGTAAGTCAGGTCTTGGCAGGTAAGTAAAGGATGAATGTACTCTTCGATAATTTGTTTTAAATGTATTTGTTTGTAACTGCTAGGCCTATATGCCTATTCTACTACTGGAGAGGGATTCTTAATTTGTTTTACTTATTTATTTTGAAAAGTATTTCACTACATCTTTAAGAAAATATTATTGATCATTCTCCAAAGACACTTGTGCAATTTCCCCCTTCTGCTAGGTCTCTTAGATGCTATTCATGAAACTGGATCTGTACAGGCCGATCCCTGTGTCCCCACAGAGTCCCCCTTCAATGAATGGAGCTTTGTTTGCCTGGATGTCTGGTCCCTCAGGGTAGATCCAGTTGCAGAATCTGGGCTTTGGTTGAATCAAACTCTTAAATCTGTTCTCAGATAACACTGACTGAACTAAGTGGAAATCTGGCCTGAGTAAGGTCAGAGAGCCAAATTTTGACCTCTGTATACAGGCAAAATAAATGGGCTGTGTACTCAGTGAAAGTCAGGGAGTAAGGACTGTACTCCTCCTCCTGGACAGTGGCTCCATATGGTTTCATTCCTTCCCTGCTCCTAACTCCATCCTATGCAGTAGTAGTGACTGAATCATCAAAGATCAGTATTCTTTATTATCTGGAGGAGCTGCGTTCCCATTGCAAAGTGCTTCTGTGCTAGAGAGTCCGCTGTGTGGTGTAAACACAATGATTCTGCTACTTTTGAGGACTTTTACAGGCCATAGGATTTAGGCCTGAGTGAAGGCTGTGACATTAGTCTTTACATTCACCATTCACATTAAAGTCACCTACTTTATTATTTACTTTAGAATGCTTAGGAATATTTATCTATGAATATTTTTATACTGTGCTATTGTTAAATCCCGACTCCTGTTGAATTTTCTTTGTAATTGTATTTGAATATGTCTGTATGGATAAGTTAAAACTTTGGAAAAATAAAATTAAATAAAAATAAAAATGTAAAAAATCATCTGGAGCTTGAAAGGCACTTATTTACAGTACATGTAGCTTAGATGACTCCATAATAGATGTAAATAAACAAAGAAAAGCTTGTTGATGGAATGAATTGCATTTATGCTTTGGTTTTTGGATTAGCTTCCCCTGTGACACATACTTAAGAATTATGAGAAGTTACAGTTTTTGAATTTTTTTTTTTAGTTATTTACTGGGCAAGAATATCCTTTTCCAGCTCTGATAAAACAGCTCCAGTCAAAAAGTGATTTTCTTTTTGTTCAGGTAGAGAAAAATTGCAGCCCTGTCCAACCACCGTGCAATCTGAGGGTATTTTGCTGCCAATCGCTAAAGTGTAGTAGAGCACAGAAGTCCCTACGGCACTTCCGTGTGAAAAAAAAAATCACTTTAGATGATTAGATTTACTGTGCATTCAATCTAATTCCCACATTACTAATTCTTATTTTTAAACCAAACATATATAACCCAACTGGGTATCTGGAGCCTGTAAATTCAGAAATGCTATAAAAAAAACTTCCCCAAGAAAGGGGGAAAAAATCATAGGCAGGAGTTGTAGATCAAGCTGGATCTCAGAGAAGTGATTAAGAAAAAGCAGAAAGCCTACAAGGAGTGGAAGATGGTAGGGATTAGCAAGGAAACCTCCCTTATTAAGGTCAGAACATGTAGGGATAAAGTGAGAAAGGCCAAAAGCCACGTAGAGTTAGACCTTGCAAAGGGAATTAAAACCAATAGTAAAAGGTTCTATAGCCATATAAATAAGAAGAAAACAAAGAAAGAAGAAGTGGGACCGCTAAACACTGAGGATGGAATGGAGGTTAAGGAAAATCTAGGCGTGGTCCAATATCTAAAGCCTTTAATGAGGCTAATGAGAAGCTATGGGATAATGGCAGGATGACAAATGGGAATGAGGATATGGAGGTAGATATTACACCACATCATGAAGGTAGAAGCCAAGCTCGACATACTTAATGGGAACAAACTGGAAGGCCCAGATGAACTCTTCATCATCCAAGAATTTAAAGAAACTGGCACATGAAACTGCAAAGGTCCATTAGCAAGAATTTTTAATGAATCTGTAACTCCAGGGGTTGTACCATGTATGACTGGAGAATTGCTAACATAGCTTCCTATTTTTTAAGAAAGGGAAAAAAGTGACCTTCGGGGCAACTACAGGCCTGTTATGCTGACATTCTGTAGTATCGCAAGGTCTTGGAAAAATTTTGAAGGAGGGGGGGAAAAGTAGTTAAGGAACATTGAGGCAATGGTAATGGGACAAAATACAACATGGTTTTACAAAAGGTAGATCATGTGCCAGACCAACCTGATCTCCTTCTTTGAGAAGGTAACAGATTTTTTTTAGACAAAGGAAACGCAGTGGATCTAATTTACCTCAATTTCAGTAAGGCATTTGATACTTCAGTTCCACATTGGGGAATACTATTAGCTAAAATTGGAAAAGATGGGGATCAATATGAAAATTGAAAGGTGGATATAAGGAAACTGGTTAAAGAGGAGACTACAGGTCATACTGAAAGGTTGAACTGTCAGGCTGGAAGGAGGTTACTAGTGGAGTTCCTCAGGGATCGGTTTGGGACAATCTTATTTAATCTTTTTATTACTGCCTTGGCACAAAAAGTGGGAATGTGCTAATAAAGTTTGTGGATGACACAAAAGCTGGAGGTATTGCTAATCACAGAGAAGGACCGGATATCATACAGGAAGTCTGGATGACCTTGTAACTGGAGTAATAGTAATAGGATGAAATTTAATAGTGAAAAGTGCAAGGTCATGCATTTAGGGATTATAACAAGAATTATGTTATAAAGCTGGGGACACATCAGTTGGAAGTAACAGACGGAGGAAGGACCATTCAGAGTATTTGGTTGATCACAGGATGACTATGACTGCCAGTGTGATATGGCCCATGTTAAAAAAGCTAATGTGGTCTTGATGCATCAGGCGAGGTATTTCCAGTAGAGATAAGGAGGTGTTAGTACCCATTATACAAGGCACTGCGTGAGACCTCATCTGGATACTGTGTGCAGTTCTGGTCTCCCATGTTTAAGAAGCGATGATTCAAACTGGAACAGGTACAGAGAAAGGCTCTAGGATGATCCGAGGAATGGAAAACCTGTCTTATGAAAGGAGACTCAAAGAGCTATTGGCTTGTTTAAGCCTAAACCAAAAAAGGCTGAGGGGCAGATATGATTGCCCCTATAAATATATCAGAGGGATAAATACCAGGGAGGGAGAGGAATTATTTAAGCTAGTACCAATGTGGACACAAGAACAAATGGATATAAACTTGGCCATCTAGGAAGATTTAGACTTGGAATTAGATGAAGGTTTCTAACCATTAGATAGGAGTCGAAGTTCTGGAACAGCCTTCCAAGGGGACCGTAGTGGGGAAAAAGACATATCTGGTTCAAGACTAAAGCTTGATAAGGTTTATGAGAGGATGGTATGATGGGATAGCCTAACTTTTGCAATTAATTGGTCTATATTGATCGTTAAAATTATTAGTGGTAAGTAATATCGCCAGTGGCCTGTGAGTTGGATGATGATTAGATGGGGTGGTGGATCATGAGTTACTACAGAGAATTCTTTCCTGGGTGTCTGGCTGGTGAGTCTTGCCCCACATGCTCAGGGTTTTAAGCTGATCGCCATACTTTGGGTGTCGGGAAGGAATTTTCCATCCAGGGCAGATTGGCAGGAAGCCCTGGACGGTTTTCGCCTATCCTCTGCAGCATGGGGCACCGGTCAACTTGCTGGAGGATTCTCTGCAGCTTTTGAGGTCTTAAACCATTGATTTGACATGATTTGAGGACTTCAATAACTCAGACATAGGTTAGGGGTTTGTTACAGGAGTGGGTGGGTGAGATTCTGTGGCCTGCATTGTGCAGGAGGTCAGACTAGATGATCATAATGGTCCCTTCTGACCTTAAAGTCTATGAGTCCTTATGGTACTTCTGTGTGAAAAAAAATATCACTTTAGATTAAACCAAACATATATGACCCAACTGGGTATCTGGAGCCTGTAAATTCAGAAATGCTATAAAAAAACTTTCCTAGCTCAAAACACAGGAAAAGGAGTTAATCTTTGGATTTTCTAGTGAACTTCCTTTACTGCTTTGTCAGAGGATCACTAAGTAAATGTGAAAAGGGGTATTCAGCATCTTTCACTAAAAAACATTATGACCATGTACAGAAATATATATGATTTACCAGTAGCATATGTTAAGGGATGGATAGGTGATATTGTACACACTATCTGGCACCTCTAGGTCCCAGAAAAGACAAGGAACTTCAAAAACAGCCAAAGCAGCAAAAATCTGACATAGAGATTCACCAATAAACAGGCAGAAGTGGGAGTGCCATGGAGGAGATGGTTCAGCAATAGCAGGTGTTCTCTTCAAGTTTTACTTTTAAAGATAGTTCTAGTCTTAAAATATGTTAATTGCTCACAGATTTGTTGTACTTAGTTTATAATTAGAACCAGTGTAAAACATTCAGAGGTGAATTATGACTAAGTGATATTTTGACACAAACTAATTTTTTTATTATGAATGAAGACATACTTTGCATTAAACAGGACACTCATTTTGCTATGGGGGAATTAAAAACGATTTGTCAGAATAATTCATAATATAGTCAAATGTGTTGTTTCATTGCAACCCTTCACAAAGCAGTATGTTGGAGGTGTGTGTGTAATTGGTATTATGCATACTACAGGTCAAATTCTGATACTGCACGCTTTCACAGTTTCATCAATGAGATGAAGAGATCAGAAAGCCAGCTTCCTGTGCACCGAGGAATTAATGCTGTGTTGTTGACAGGTCTGAAAACATAACAGCAATATACTGAGCCAAAATCTTTCCTAAATTACACGCTGAGACTCATAATGGAGGTTGCACCAGCATAACTAAGGAGAGTATTTAGCCCAGAGAGTATATGAGATTTTCAAGGATGGCATGCTTAACTATGCACACATATTAGGGAGCTCCTAAATTAAGTATGCAGCTATGTGACATGCATAGACAGATCAAATATGTGAATGCAGACATATTCAGTTAGGTGTTGAAGTGTCCATGGAATGCACACAACTATAGGTGATGAAAAATTTGTTTTTGTTATTATTAATTATTATTATTACTACAAAAGACTCATAAAGTTTTATACATTTTAACAGAATGTTCTCTCCTAGCAAAGGTTACATTTTCAGTAAAACAAGTTACATCGTTACCTTTAGTATGTCAGCCACAATTGGGTTTTCCTGATAACCAGAATGGTGCAGTTTAAAAACCATGATGTTATGGAAAACAAAACATATGACTCCACTATTCTAGGTTTTGGTTTATCTAACAGTATGGTTCAGCACATACTTCGGGAAAAAACCCTTTGTATGTGTGTCTATGTGCACACACACAAAATATGTTAGAGATTAGCCTCAAACATATACCTTAATGTATACGGCATATGAAAAGTGGGTGAGTAATTTCCTAACGTTTTAATTATAAATTTGTCACTATAAAAAGATTTAAGCATTGGTCCCCAAGCTTAATTATATAGGCACTGATCCTGCAGTCCCATCTTGGGCAAATCACCCACTTAGTTCAACCAGAGTTTTATCTGAATAAGGATTGCAGGGTCAGGCCCATTTGGGTATGCCTACACTGCAATTAAACACTCGTATCTGATCAGTATCTGCTGACATGGGCACTAGCGAGCTATTTAATTGCGGTGTAGATGTTCATACTCGAGCTGGAGCCTGGGCTCTGGGACCCTCTCCCATGATTGCGTCCCAGAGCCCAGACTCCAGCCCAAGCCTGAATGGTTACACCGCAATTAAGGAACCGCATAGCCCAAGGCCTGAAAGCCCAAATTAGCTCAGCTAGGCCAGCCACAGGTTTTTAACTGCAGTGTAGATATAGGCATAGACCATGACTGCATGGAATGCTTCCAGCAATTCAGTATACAGAGGTCTGAAATAGCTAAACATATGTTAAGCCCTACCTGGGTCAAACATGTGACCCTGAGACATTAAAGTGGGAATAAACAATGTTTTTTGTTAAAAAAAAAATGAAACTAAACTTTGTTTGAATAGTTTTATAAATCTGTCACATGGATAACTAATATTATATTCTCTGTTATGGACACTGATGCCAGTGTTCCACCTTTTTACAAAGAAGCAACCATTTTTTCAAGGTCTACTTTATTTAATTCTTAATTGTTATTTAATGGTAGTTCTTGAAATCTGTTTTTAAATTACTTGAAAAAAGTTCAGGAGACTGAAGGTGTATCTACACTACAGAGACTATACTGGCATAGTTATATCCCTATAACTAGACTAGCATAACCTCATAGCATAAATGCAGCCTACAGCAAGAGAAGGGTTTTTTTACATCAGAATAGGATGACAGTAGCTAGGGTCCACAGGAGGGGCTAGGTCAGCATAGCATAGCGTAGCTACATCATTCAGGGCTATGTTTTTCCACACCGCTGTAACCCTGGCCAAAGACAGATCTTTAAACACTTTTTAGAATCTGATTTGGTTCAGAACAGTTTGAAAAATGCAGAATCTTCAAATAAACATGAAACATGAGATGACAGTGCATATTATTTATAGTATTTATCATAAAAAATAGTTCTGCTCTCTTGTTGTCGTCACCTCCCTACGTTGGCAAATTATGCCTTTAGTGTGAAAGGCCTGTAATGGTTTTCATCATAACCTTTGTTTTTCAAGGGCTCACCGCTTGTTATTTACAAAATAAAACAGAGGTGTCTGCTTTTTAAATCATGCTTATTTTTTCAAAAGCAACTGTTCAGCCTTTTCATCTGTAAAATAAACTTATGTGGTGTTGGTGTATGTGTGTGTGGTTTGTTTTTTTGTTTTTGTTTTTTAAATGAAAAGGCTGGCCTCTGAACGAAGGGTAGGTGAAAACCCCGTATTCCATTTAAACTTAATATATTAGGGCCTGAGTCTGTAACCACTCGGTGTGGTGCTTACTACCTCAAGAATGGTGGTCAAATATTATGCCTAATAATGTTTGTAGGAATGGGTCATTAGTTGCTACATTTCTGAGGAATGAAACAGGAGTCTACTGGCTTTGCTCTAAGGTAAAGGATGGGATATGAGGGAAGGACATCTCAGACACTTGGGAACTCCCGCCATAACAACAAAACTGCAAATGTACTCAAGCATATACACAACCTGGAAAATTCCATAAATAAAGACATATTATATATATATATACAGATCTGAATTTCAAATATTTTAGAAGAAAACATTGTATGAATTAAAGCTGAAATGTTATTTTTTTGTATTTAAATTAGGGTTGTTGATTAATCACAGTTAACTCACGCGATTAACTCAAAAAATCAGTTGTGATTAAAAAAATTAATCATGATCAATCACAGTTTTAATTGCACTGTTAAACAGTAGAATTCCAATTGAAATTTATTAAATGTTTTGGATGTTCTTCTACATTTTCAAATATATTGATTTCAATTACAACATAGAATACACAGTGTACACTGCTCACTTTATATTATTATTTTTATTACAAATATTTGCACTGTAAAATGATAAATAAATGAAACGGTATTTTTCAATTCACCTCATACAAGTACAGTAGTGCAATATCTATCGTGAAAGTGCAAAATACAAATGTCGATTTTTTTCTTACATAACTGCACTCAAAAACAAAACAATGCAAAACTTTAGAGCCTACAAGTCCACTCTGTCCTACTTTTCGTTCAGCCAATCTCTAAGACAAACAAATTTGTTTACATTTATGGGAGATAATGCTATCGGCTTCTTATTTAAAATGTCACCAGAAAGTGAGAACAGGCGTTCACATAGGACTTTTGTAGTCGGCATTACAAGGTATTTACGTGCCAGATATCCTAAACATTCATATGTCCCTGCATGTTTTGGCCACCATTCCAGAGGACATACTTCCATGCTGATGATGCTTGTTAAAAAAATAATGCATTAATTAAATTTATGACTGAACTCTTTGGGGGAAAATTATATGTCTCCAGCTCTATTTTACCCTCATTCTGCCATGTTATAGTAGTCTCAGTGATGACTCAGCACGTTTGTTTTAAGAACACTTTCGCCGCAGATCTGACAAAACGTAAAGAAGATACCAATTTGAGATTTCTAAAGATAGCTACAACACTTGACCCGAGGGTTAAGAATCTGAAGTACCTTCCAAAATCTGATCGGGATGGGGTGTGGAGCATGCTTTCATAAGTCTTAAAAGAGCAACACTCCGATGCAGAAACTACAGAACCCGAACCACCAAAAAAGAATATCAACCTTCTGCTGGTGGCATCTGACTCAGATGATAAAAATGAACATGCATCCGTCCATACTGCTTTGAATTGTTATCGAGCAGAACCTGTCATCAGCATGGATGCATGTCCTCTGGAATGGTGGTTGAAGCATGAAGGGACATATGAATCTTCAGTGCATCTGGCATGTAAATATCTTGCAACACTAGCTACAACAGTGCTATGAGAAAACTGTCCACACTTTCAAGTGACATTGTGAACAAGAAGTGGGTAGCATTATCTCCTGCAAATGTAAACAAATTTGTTTGTCTGAGCAATTGGCTGAACAAGAAATCAGGACTGAATGGATTTGTAAACTCTAAAGTTTTACATTGTTTTATTTTTGAGTGCCGTTATCTTTTTGTACATAATTCTACAGTTGTAATTCAACTTTCATGACAAAGAGATTGCTCTATAGTACTTGTATTAGGTGAATTGAAAAATAATATTTCTTTTGTTTTTTACAGTGCAAATATTTGTAAAAATAAAGTGTACACTTTGTATTGTGTTATAATTGAAATTAATATATTTGAAAATGTAGAAAACATCCAAAAATAAACACATTCTATTATTGTTTAACAGTGAGATTAATTTTTTTAATCGCTTGACAGCCCTAATTTAAATTTTAACTTAACTCTTGTGTAAAAGACAAAACTGCCATCATGACTAGAGTAGATTAATACTACATCCAATGGTCTGGAAATACTCACTAGTCTAAAAATGAACATGTTTTGGCTTGTGCCCCCTTGCAAACATTCAAGCAATTGAGTTTTATCATCACAAATGCTAGCAGAAAACAAACTGTAAGCTCACACAGTGGAGTATTTACAACTGAAGTGGTATGTTTATATGGGGTGGGATAGTGCTTTACACAAAAAGGGAACAGCTTTCCCCAAATCCCTCATCAGAATCCTGACACACAGGTAATAAGCATGGATCATGCCCTAAATGAGCAAGATATGGATCAGACCACACACTTAGCAGCTAGGAAGGCGTACGCAATTGTTTGAGAAGGCAAAGTTAAATCTAAATTCTGCACAGTGCCAACAAATCTATTTTCTTACGGAATAAGGCTTCTTGGCAAGTCTTACATAACACAAAGAGGTAAAGGTTTAACATTTTCTAAAATTCCTTAATCCTGTTTATCTCCCACCTCTCCCTGGAAGTTTCAAATTCCCAGGGACTTCTTTCAATAATGGTACAAAAATATATATTGTGTGTTTTATATAAACAACCTCTCAAGTAAAGCAGCTCAATTTTTTAAAATCAACTACTCAATTTTTTGTGATCAGTCCCTGGTGGTTGGAAGCAGAGGGAAAACCATAAAATAACAATAACTACAACATATCTGAGTAATTTTGATTACTGAATTAATATAACAAAAATGGCACCTGGCTGGAGAATATTCGGTGAGCAGAAAACAAGGTTAAACTCAGAGCAAACTACTTGCTATGAATTATTCACTCAGTTCTAAACACGGCACAACAGACGTCAAGAGGACTGTACAGTGCTCTAACATCACTATATGACCTTCAATACTTTAGACTAGAGGCAACGCTTGAACTGAATGAAGATCTAATTAAAAATTACCATTAGGTTTTTGTACAGAAATTCAGACTTAGAATTATTATCAGGTTTTAATTCAAGTCTTATCATGTTTCTAATAAACTAGGAATGAAACCATGTCAAAATACCACACACCACACCACATCTATAATGGATGTGGTAACTGTCACTATTCAAGGCAAGCTGTATCTTTGACTTCTGACTCAGCCCCTCCTGGGGTCCCTCTTTCAAGTGACAGGCCCAACCCTTGCACATCTCTTAGGGTATGGCTACACTTGCAGCCGTACAGTGCTGCCGCGGCAGCGCTTTGAAGTGTGAATGTGGTCGCAGCGCCAGCACTGGGAGAGAGCTCTCCCAGTGCTGCAGGTACTCCACCTCCCCATGGGAATTAGCTTGCAGCGCTGGGAGCCATGCTCCCAGCGTTGGGGCACTGTTTACACTGGCACTTTGCAGCATTGTAACTTGCTATGCTCAGGGGTGTTTTTTTTCACACCCCTGAGCAAGAAAGCTGCAGCGCTGTAAAGCGCCAGTGTAGCCAAGGAATCCTGTGACTCACACACTTTTAGACTGGGTGTCCAGGTTACACCATAGCAAGTCCAGATGGGTTTGGCTCCTGCTAGAAACTTCCTTTCTGGAGTTATGAGTCCATGCAGTCCTACCAAACAACTTCTTCAAAACAAAGTATTTAATAATATATCCATAGGAATATAGCAGAGAGAAAAGGGTTAAAAAGTTAAACAACAAAAAGGCCTATGAGTATTGTATCTTACCTAAGCGTAGCATTTCCCTCAGAATTTAGAAAGGCCTGACTTATTGCTGGTAACTCAACATTTGTGAGAGGAGGGTCAGTATCTCCTCAGCAGTTCTGCTGGCACTCTCTGCTTCCAGGCTGAGGATTTTAACCTCTTCCAAACTCTTTGTTTCATTTTACCAGCTTGGACTTCCCTCCTCCCTCTTGGGGTTACCAGACACCCTGATGATCATAGCATGATGGGGGTAAACCTTCAAAGGAATTGACACCTGTGTTGTTTCTTAAGTATCAGTGATTGGGTTATCTACAGCCACTGACTCTGGGTTCCTAAAGATGTGCAAAAAACCACCCAGGAGTAAATTAACTCCTTGCACCAGTGTAGCAGACAGCACTCTCAATCAGCAGTAATCAAACAGACAAAGGCATATGTAATATTCATAATAATAACAGACATTTCCTACCTTTTTCACAGTAATAAAGAGACAACTCATTTACAGCAAATTAAATGTATTTCTCTAGCCAAACAAATAGAATCCAATCCATCATTCATTCAGAAATTCCTCAGTGTCTGTTTGCTCAAGTGTCATAGGAAAAAATGAAAGGGAAGGTGGATCAGATACGTTGTTCGTTCTACAAATGAGATGTAGAATGAGATTAAATCTTGAGCAACATTTTTCCACCAAGTATCAGAGGGGTAGCCGTGTTAGTCTGGATCTGTAAAAGCAGCAGAGAATCCTGTGGCACCTTATAGACTAACAGAAGTTTTGGAGCATGAGCTTTCGTGGGTGAATACCCACTTCATCAGATGCATGTAGTGGAAATTTCCAGGGGCAGGTATATATATGCTAGCAAGCAAGCTAGAGATAACGAGGTTAGTTCAAACCAGGAGGATGAGGCCCGTTCTAGCAGCTGAGTGTGTGAAACCAAGGGGAGGAGAACTGGTTCTGTAGTTGCAAGCCATTCGCAGTCTTTGCTTCAATCCTGAGCTGATGGTGTCAAATTTGCAGATGAACTGAAAGCTCAGCAGTTTCATCTTTGAAGTCTGGTCCTGAGTTTTTTGCTGCAGGATGGCCACCTTAAAGTCGCTATAGTGTGACCAGGGAAGTTGAGATGCTCTCCACAGGTTTTGTTATTGCATTCCTAATGTCTGATTTGTGTCCATTATCCTTTTCCATAGTGACATGTCCAGTTTGGCCAATGTACATAGCAGAGGGGCATTGCTGGGCATATGATGGCCTATATTACTTGCTGGATGTGCAGGTGAATGAACCGATGATAGCTGTGGCTGATCTGGTTAGGTCCTGTGATGGTGTCGCTGTGTAGATATGTGGGCTCTCAAATCAGCTTCAACAAACAATATACTGTATTTTTGCTGGGTAGACAACAGGAAGCAGCACTGCGAACTTGTTGGTTCATGAGTCACAACAAACAGCAAGCCAGATTTCTTTTCCTATTATTACCATGTCAACAGTGAAGAGCTTTTAAAACCTCTAAAACCTGAGTTTCTCTAAATGGTAAAATTACATATGATTAAAAAAATAATGCCTCACAAGCAATTTCTATTTTTAAAACATTTCATTCATTCTACAAGCACTCTTACTCACCATATAAGTGCAGACTCCTATCTATAACATAGGCACAGTTATAGCATGTGTGCCTGTACAAGGGTTTGATCAAACTAAATGTCCAGTGGACTGGCCATTATCATGCTACAAAGGTGACAGGTGATATTAATGTATATATAATCCCAACAATGCATAAAATAATGGGGTCTAAATTAGCTGTTACCACTCAAGAAAAGAGATCTTGGAGTCATTGTGGATAGTTCTCTGAAAACATCCACTCAATGTTTAAGTCAGCAGTCAATAAAAAAAACAGAATCTTGGGAATCATTAAGAAGGGATGGATATAAGACAGAAAATACATATTGCTCTATATAATCCATGATAGCCCCAAACTGAATACGTGTGCAGATGTGATTGCCCCATCTAAAGAAGAATATACTGGAATTGGAACAAGGTTCAGAAAAGGGCAACAAAAATGATAGCAGGTATGAACGTCTGTCATATAGGAGAAATTAATATGTGGACATTTTCAGCTTGGAAAAGAGAAACTACAGGGGATTAGTAGAGGTTTATAAAATCATGACTGGTGTGGAGAAAGTAAATAAGGAAGTGTTATTTACTCCTTCTCATAACACAAGAACAAGGAGTCACCAAATGAAATTAATAGGCAGCAGATTTAAAACAAACAAAAGGACGTATTTTTTCACACAATGCATAGTCAACCTGTGGAACTCCTTGCCAGAGGATGTTGTGAAGGACAAGACTATAACAGAGTTCAAAAAAGAACTAGGTAAGTTCATGGAAGACAGGTCCGTCAATGGCTATTAGCCAGGATGGGAAGGGATGGTGTCTCTAGCTTCTGTTTGCCAGAAGCTGGGAATGGGTGGCAGGATGGATCACTTGATGATTACTTGTTCTGTTCATTTCCTCTGAGGCATCCGGTATTGGCCACTGTTGGAAGAGAGGATACTGGGCCAGATGGACCTTTGGTCTGACCCAGTGTGGCCATTCTTACGTTTTTATGTTATGTTCAGATTTAAAGCTGGCAAAGTTAATACAATCATCTATCAGAAAAAAATTACTATCCAAGTGTTTAGATAATATAGTCATAAAATATGGACCATGACAAAGTACACTTTTTTTTTGTTCAATTTATCCTTGTTAGACAGAGTGTCTGTGATATCCCTCAATGCACAGCCACTTTGGCTAATCTATAAATATAAACCTGCTCCATCAGCTATTCAGGCTGACACCTGAGAAACTTGCTGCTGTAGCAGTACAGTTAAACCCCAGAGTACTGCTTGTGGCTGGTGACTTTTGAAAGCTGATTTGCAGCAGTGCAGTCAGGTTTCCACTATATAAGGCTGTCTCTCAATAGTTAATAGAGAGGACAAATAGCTCCCTTAAAATAGAATTATTTTGTGAGGTGACAGTGGTGATTTAGAGGTTTTGTTCCAGAGCACCATGACCAGGGATTCCCATGATACACTACCTCCTCTTACCAAGAGGGTTCATGCACCATGAGCGAGTTACTCCAGCCAAGGACCTTAGCCTATATAGAATGGGAGTATGAGGTACTTGAACTACAACTCCCATGAAGCACTATGGAAACATTTCCAAATGGACGTATTTCAGTTTTTGACTTTTCACCAAAAATTTGAAATTTTCTATCAATTTTTTTTCTGTCCAGCTCTAATATTTATCTTTTTAAAATATTTGCAATTTTTTTTCTAAAACACATCATCTTTGTTCTTTAAGCCTTTTCTTTCTTTTTGGTTTTGGAGTATCTCCCAGTAATTTTTACTGATACTGCTAGCCCTATCTGTTCCTTTCCACCCACTAGTTCACTCGCTCTTCTCCTATACACTCCTGATCTCCACTATCCTTAGATATTTAAATTAGTTAATGTTTTTTACAGTGCTTTAGAATGACGTGCTATGTACCAGATAAGTATTATTGTGTAATATCCCTCCACTTGATCTTTCTCCCCTGTACTGCTCTCCACCTTGTACACTTACAGCTCACACCACTTCATAACCCCACTTTGGTGTTTTCCTCACCTTTTTGCCACCCTAAGCTCTTTTCCTTCCCCTTATGTCTCCATTTTCCTCCCAGACCTTTAAGTGCCTCTCAACTTTATTGCCCTCAAAAAATTTCACCTTTCTATTTTGCCCTATTCACTGGTCTCCCCAGTTTATTTTCCTCCAGGAAGAAGAGCAGCACCTTTCTGCCTTGCACACAGCACCAGTTCCAGAGTAGGTAGAAGCAGCTGTATCCCTAGTTTGAATAAAGCACCTTCTCTTCCACTGCACAGGCAAAAAAAGAGAAAGAACAGGGCTTTTGAGGGAGCTGAAGTTTTGCCAGGCCGGAGCATAGAAAACTTCTGATCCCTGAATAGGCTGACCAGACAGAAAGTGTGAAAAATCGGGATGGGGTGAGGGGTAATAGGCGCCTGTGTAAGATAAAGCCCCAAATATCGGGACTGTCCCTATAAAATCAGGGCATCTGGTCACCCTACCCCTGAATCATCATCTCCTTTTCCAATACATGTTATCAAAGGATGATCAATGTGGGTGAAAGAAAGTAGAAATAGGAGCCAATGACAGTGATGAAAATTTACAGAGACCACAGGTGCTAGCAATATTTCAAACCCAATTCAGTATTTCATAAAGACAATGTCAAATACGTCAGCAGGAGACCTGACATATCTATCTTTGCCTTTTGGGGGGCAATTGTCATTTGACATCACACCACTCCCAAATTTGTGAAAATAAATTTCATAGCTCAGCTTATCATATTGGTTACACTTTTTAGATGCATGTGGTTTTCAAACTGATCCTCAAAGGTCAAAAGTTCATTCTGTTATCAGCCTCAATTCTCTCTCTTTATTTGATCCAGTAAGTTCTAGTTACACCCTTTCACTGTAGCAAATGTTTTTTCTCTTTCCTTGCAGTTTACCTTTCAAATATTGTGGATTTATAGCTCTCCCCTCTTAGTTGTTCATTAGCAAAATGATATCCATTTAATATTTTTAATCATTCATTTTAAGCCCTCCACTAGCCACTTGACATAGTGTAAAACAAAAGGAAATGTTAAAAACAAATAAAACAGTCTCTCTTTAAAAAATGGAAAGTCACCAAGTTGCTCTCCTCTTTTTTATTCTCTCCCCACCCTCTTTTAATATATAAATCATTCCTTTATCAACATCACAAATTTCCTGCAAATAAATTATGTCCTTGACCATTTGCAATGGAAAATTTCTTACCTATTCATTTCCTTTTTGTGATTAACATCTCTACCAATCCATTAATGATATGCTACTTTTCTCTAGTCTAGACACAGACCAGAACCCTGAACTATAAACCAAGCCCATTCTCCTTGCTACTAGGAGAGTACCTCCGTAAGTGTTTAGATAACTAAGTACTTATTAACTCTGTAACCATTATATCTTAAATTCTTCATCCAGAACAAGAAACAAATGTTAAGCCATCTATGAGGTAGTAAAACCTTAACCTCTGTTAAAATAGTAAACCAAATGAAGGTGACTCAGACTGAAGATGTTTATCAGTTAGGAAATTAAAAGCAACAAAAATTTGCCTGTCTCATACACTTGCCACTCACAGCTACTGATAAGAAGCAGCAGTAGTGAACTGAAAATTCCTAGGGATCCTTCTCAATAAGATACATAATCACAAATATTATTTGGCTATGAAATGTTGTCTATGTCATAAAGTACATTTTTCTAATGTAAGTTAAAAGTGTTTAACATGTTCTATCAATTATGAATTTTGTAGTCAGGTGTCTATAAATCATTCAAACTTTTAGATTTGGTTGGTAACTCATACATTTTCTATATCTATATCTTTATTATCTTACCAAAATCTTAAAGAACCTCTTTCTGGCCAAATCTAATCTTCATCTTCCTTGATCCCTTGCCTTTTGAAACTGTAAACCACTCTCCATTTCTTAAAATCCTGCCCTCCTTTAGCTTTCGTAACCCCATACTCTCATGGTTGTCCTCATATCTATGATCCTTCGTTTGGAGTCTTGTTTGATGGATCCTTATCTTTTTCTGTCTCTTTTTCAAGTGGATATCTTCAAAAACTAAATCCCCTGGCCCCTTGCTCTTCTCTCACTTCATCTTATCTCTAGATGTGCTTATTCACAAGCTTATCTTTGTGCTGATGACTCACAATCCAGCTAATAAACATGTCTCCTTCCAATGAGTCCTGCTTCTCAGCTAGTCCTTCTGACATCTCCTCATGTATGTTCAACCAGAAACTTAAGGATAAAATGTCTAAAACTAAGCTTTAAATGAGTCTCTAAACCTTTCATCTCCTCAATTTTTCTGTCACGATGGATTACGCCACATCTTTACACTCAGTCCTGTAATGTGAGCATCATCTTTGACTCAGCCGTTTCTCCTGATCCACACATCCAGGTCACGGCCAAGTCTTGCTGCTCCTACATTCATAATACTTCTAAGATTCAGCTGTTTGTGTCTGTCCAGACTTCCAAAGTTCTTGTTTAGGCCCTAGCCATCTAACTCCTCAACTTTCTGGTCTTCATGCCCATTAAAAGCCCATTAAAATACTGCCACTAATTAGGGTTACCAGATAGCAACTGTGAAAAACCGGGACGGGGGGGGGGGGGGAAGAAAGGGGGGAAATGGGTGCCTATATAAGAAAAAGTCCCAAAAAATGGGACTCTCTCTTTAAATACGGGACATCTGGTCACCCTACCACTAATATTACCTTTCTGGCATTATCTTTCTGATTATCTTTCAATAACATCACTCTCTCTGGGTGTGCCTCTACTAGCTCCCTCTCCTCAGTTGCATCAGATATTAATGCCTTGACTTTTCCCTTCAGACCCTTCACCATTTAGCTTTACCCCATCTCTCAGATCTACTATTTTATCAAGTAGTTGACCCCTGCCTTTGTTATGGCAATATCGGGATCCTGAATCACCTACCTGTCTGACTCTTCCTCCATGCCTTCTCCCATGGCACCCACATGCATGGAAAATTTTTCTATTGAGTTTCACAGAGCCATACCGTATATGCTTTTAAATTGCTCTTCCAAACATACTTTGCTGTGATGCCTGCAAATTACACTGTCTGATACTGGCAATGACAAGCTGCAACTTCTGTTTCCTATACGCTGTCAGGGTGAAATCCTGGCTCCACTGACGTCAATAGGATTTTTCTCAATTACTTGAATGGGGCCAGGATTTTACCTTCTTTCTTTTACTGTTATTTCTTCCTTCCTATCCACCATTACCTAGTTTGTCTGTTTCACATAGACAGAGATATCTAGGCCAAGAACTGTCTTTGTTACATGTCTGTGCTCTTCCTAGCATGATGTAGCCCTGTTCCCAGGTACAACCATAATACAAATAAAAACCAACAATAAAAAATACATATATAGGTTCCATCTGGCATGAGTCTGATGGTCACAGACTTATTCTCTTTAAGGGGCATATATGGTCAAGCAGATCTGCAAGTAGTTGAAGCAATTATATTCAAGGAATTACTTAACTTCAAAGCAAATGTTTAAGTCCTTTATTGAATCAGGGTATAAATGGATAAATCAGTGTCAAAGTGGAGTGTATTACTACTAAAATGTTTGAACATCCTGACTCTGCTATTCAACTCAGCAGAAACACAAAAGCAATCTCTCACAGTGAGGAGGGAGGGAGGTAATTTGCAGGTCAGGACAGGGACGGGGATATTAGTATTATGTGTATTAGATGCCGCCTTCAGCCTGCAGTATAAGAATATTCAGTTTTCTGGGAAAAACAACCACCAATAATATCTAAATGAGAACAATATTTTAGCATATATATTAAAATAGGTTGAAATTTAGATTGAAATCCCAATAAAATTTCTACTAATTGGTGTCATAGGAAGCTATTTAATTAGTGCCCCCAAGCAGCATGCATGCAGGAAGCGTGTTTCTTGTTGATGTTGGCTGCTTTAGGGTTTATCTGGACAGTATTCCAATAAGCTTGCAGGAGCACTGGAAAAAAGGTCTGATTTTTAAAACTCTACTATCAGCACTTTACATGTTACTTTACAGTTTTTTCCAAATCCAAATGTAAGTTAGGCAAGCAACTATAGCATGTTGCAGATGCCATTCTATATTTTGGGTTTGCCCTTCACCTTTAAATCATCACACTATTGAAAATGTTAGTGAAAATAACTTGTTCCTAAACTTCTGATTTATAAATACTAATTGACAATGGCATTTAAAAGGGCATTTAACAAAGATTTCTAAAGTTTATTAGTCATTCTAATCTACAAAAATATATAGTAAAGGCTCTTTTCTTCAAAACTAGCATAACACACTGCTAAACTGCTTGCAGAAAATGATACCTACTCTGACATTACAAAGCCTGTTACTTAGAGACTGTTTAGATAAAATGTTGGTTCTAATAATGCAGGAACAATGTGTATGCTGTTCTCCATGCTCTCATGTATATTGATTTATCTAATAATTATTATTTAGTATCAATGAAAATGTGTCAGGAGCTTTCTAAAAACAGCTTTCTAAAGCCGCTTTCTGAAGAATATAAAGGTTAAAACAATTACATTTATTCTCAATATTTGATCAACCATTATATACTTATGTAGCTGGACTCACAAGTAGAGCAATTACTGGGAAATATTAAATTCCTGATTGGGACATAGTGTTATGTTAGCTCCCATTCCTTAACAAATAAAAAGCTGTAAATAACTTTGATATCAGTGCACTGGTTTCAATAACATTAATAAGTCTATTTTGAGGATAGGGAGGAAAACGGTTATAATGAAGGGCATGTGAATTTAGTACTTTTGCCAGGATTGACTTGTTTTCTTTCCTTTATGCTTGACTATTTTGGGGAAAACAAAAACATTAAACATGTGTCTCTTAATAAATAAATTAGTCAAATAAAACATTTCTCCATTAGGATCCCAGAGTTACTCATTCCTGCTGGTTATTTATTTATTTATTTATTTATTTGGGTGATGAGAGAAGTAAATAACAGTTACATTTTACCTGCAAAATTCTCATGTCAATCTAGTAAAATATTGCATAAAGTAGCAGAAAATATGGTTAATAAATATCTTTCATAAAAATCTTTCATAAAAATGTTTTCGGCAGTGACAATGGGCTTGTTGTTTTAAGAACATTTAACTATGAACCTTAACTATCCTAACCTTATTTACCCAAAACAAAGTTATACACGGCTCTTGCCATCTCCCCTACAGCAGCCTGTGGCTAGGGTCACATTACAGGCAGCCTCCTCAGTATCCCCTCTTGGACTGTTCAAATAAAACTTCCCTTCAGGCATTTTTTTGGTCAAAAATACCTCTCCCTGAGAGGCAGGTTTATTACTATAAAATACACTGCAAATAAAGCTCAAAATTCCAATAAAAGGACTTTCCTAAGTCCACACAACACAAGGTTTCTTTTCTCCTCCCAGGGCTTCCTGCCTGGGACTTCTCCATTTTCTCCCCTGCCTAAATAGGGCCTCTCCCAGGCCTCCCTGCCTAGAGGACCTTTTAGTCCCTACTCTGCTTGGATAGGGCCTTGCTGCCTGGGCAAATCTACATTCGCATATTATCCTGTTCTATGTAATTCATATTGACTGTTAAATTACCTACAGAAAGAGAATAATCTAGAACTAGAGAAACAGATTGTAATTCTAGCAATGTAAAGTTTATAACTTGTTCCCTTTAAAATCCAAGAGGTTATTTAATCTTGTGAAATATTATAACTTTCTTAAAGAAATATGCTTTTATCATATAACTATCCTGAACACACAGTTCAGAGAAAAGGAGGAAGTAGAAGTTATCAGACTGTTTGTGGCAGCATCTCTTCAGATTTTTATCTAATTTCATTTGGCTGTTCTGCTGTTGTTATGCAGCTGGAGAGCCTAGGTGCTCAGAACAAAGACTGTACTTTAAGAAACACTAATCACATCTTCACAATGTTGTTAGAGTTGACCCAATAATTCTTGAATTCTTGAGCCAATAGTTTATTTGCACAGATGCAGGCTCTGGGAGTCTGCTCTTAATCTCTTAGAAAGAAGGAAGGTCAGTGACACTAGTCCAATTGGTTTTGTTGGCTCTGGAGAGAAATCCTTCCATGTGTAATATTTTCCTTATATAAATTGTACAACTGCTTTGTAATTCATTTCAGCTAATGGCTGAAAGGAATGGATTCTCTATGAGTCTTAAATATCTATACATTGTACAAATCAGGGTGTTCTTTCTTTCTTTCTTTCTTTCTTTCTTCTGTGTGAACTAGTACCGTACATTCTCAATTTCTAACCACCATCATGAAATTTTACTTCTCCCGTGTAGTTATGGAACAAATACTGCATGATCTAATTGTTGTGTTCCAAGGCCAACTACAGCTACACTCTCTACAGAAACATATGCTTTAAAGTTTAGATCAGAGGTGGGCAAACTACGGCGTGGGACTGTTCTGCCTGGCCCCTGAGCTTGCGGCCCGGGATGCTAGCTCCCAGCCCCTCCCCCGCTGTCCTCCCTCCCTCGCAGCCTCAGCTCACTGCTCCACTGGCGCAATGCTCTGGGCAGTGGGGCTGTGAACTCCTGGGGCAGCACAGCTGCAGAGCCTAAGGGGGCAGGGAACGGTGGAGGGGGTTGGATCGAGGGCAGAGGAGTTTGAGAGGTGGTCCAGGGCCAGGGGTGTGGATGGGGGGGGCAGTCAGAGGGCAGGGAACAGGGGGGTGGGAGTTCTGGGGTTGGTAAGAGAGAAGGGATGGTTGGATGGGGTAGGAGGTCTCAGGGCAGAAGAAGAGGGGGGGTTGGGGGGCGGCGGGGGGCAGTTAGGGCGGGAGATCTGGGGGGGGGGTCAGGGGACAAACAGCAGGGGGGTGGATGGGGGAGGGGTCCCGAGAGGGCTGTCAGGGGGCAAGAAGTGGCGGCAGGGGTCGGATAGGGGGCCTTCCATACAATTTCTGAAACCTGATGCGGCCCTCAGGCCAAAAAGTTTGCCCGCCCCTGATCTAGATTATACCAGTACTACTACCACCTAACTCTTATACAGAATAGTCGCAAAGCACTTTACACCAAAGGTCAGTATCATTATCCCCATTTTAAATGTACTTTACATTTTACACTACAGTACATGTATACAGCAATCTCAGATACCTCTAGAAAACATCCCAGCTTGCTTGTTGTGAAGAAGGTGGGAGATATTTGTATATTTCATTATTATGACCTGTACCTCGGACTATTTGATTACTAACATGCTGTCTGCTACATGGGTGCAAATAATTAACTTAGTCCTGGGGGGTGGGTTTTACACATTTTCGGAAGACAGGCAATGGTGGTAGATTGCCCATTCACTGATAAGCATCAACACCTGTTGTTTTGTCTCTGTCCAAGTGGGGGCCCAATCACTCTCATTTTAGGACAGAGCCAGGGCCTTAGCAGGACAATGGAGACTATCAACTGAAGACTATTGACTTGCTAACGACTCTAATCCATTGTAAGGAACACAGAAGGTTGGGGAATTACAGAGGGGAAAAAAAGTAACGGGAAGAACAGGAAGAGACAATGGGCTAGAATTGCCTGTTCAAAGAAGATTCTTTCTAGCAGAATGGAACAGAACAAGAGGAGAAGGCTGAGCAGGAGGGGAAGGGATGATACTTGAACATCCTAGAAGGACACTGACTAAGGGCTTGGCTACACTAGAAATTTCAAAGTGCTGCCGCGGCAGCGCTGCGGGAGCGCTGTCGCGGCAGCGCTTTGAAGTGTGAGTGTAGTCAGAGCGGCAGCGCTGGGAGAGAGCTCTCCCAGCGCTGCACGTAAACCACATCCCTTACGGATGTAGCATGCAGCGCTGGGAGCCGCGCTCCCAGCGCTGCCGCCCTGATTACACTGACTCTTTACAGCACTGTATCTTGCAGCACTCAGAGGGGTGTTTTTTCACACCCTTGAGCGTGAAAGTTGCAGCACTGTAAAGTGCCAATGTAGCCAAGGCCTAAGACCCAAAGGGCTCTCAGAAGGTGTGAAGAAACTAAGGGAAGGTTTTGCATGCAGGTATTAGATATATTTCCACAAATCTATGTAGCTATTGCAGAGGTGGACAAGCTACGGCCTGTGGGCCACATCCTGCCAGGCCCCTGAGCCCTTGGCCCCTCCTCTGCTGTTCCCCCTCCCCTGCAGCCTCAGCTCATTGTGCCACCTGTCCAATGCTCTGGGTGGCAGGGATGCAAACTTCTGGGGCAGCGCAGCTGCAGAGCCACAGCCTGACCCAGTGCTCTGTGCTGCGCGGTGGGGTGGCTGGCTCCAGCTGGGCAGCGCGGCTGCCTGTCCTGGTGCTCTGGGCGGCATGGCTGTAGCAGCACCAGCCACCGGTGCTCCAGGCAGCACGGGGTAAGGGGACAGGGGAGTTCGGGGTGGTGCTCAGGGGGAGGGGATGTGGCTAGGAGTCAGGGCAGTCAGAGGGTGTGGAACATGGGGGCACGGGTCCCAGGGGGGGAGTCAGAAAGGAGAGGGGGGTTGGATGGGGTGGCAGGGGGCGGTCAGGGAAAAGGGGTGGTTGGATGGGGCAGAGGTCCCAGGGGGGCTGTCAGGAATGAGAGGAGGGGTTGGATGAGGCGGCGGGGGGCAGTCGGGATGGGGAGCCCAGGGGTGGTCAGAGGACAGGGAGCGGGGGAGGGCGGTGGATGGGGCAGGAGTCCTGGGGGGACCATCAGAGGGCAAGAAGGGTTGGACAGCGGGCATTGGTCGGGCCATGCCTGGCTGTTCGGGGAGGCACAGCCTCCCCTAACCAGCCCTCCATACAATTCTGGAAACCCAGTGTGGCCCTCAGGCCAAAAAGTTTGCCCGTCCCTGATCTATTGTGTTATCTCTATGAATAAAGCGTGTAAGAATGCCTTTGCAATGTCTCTGTTACTTGCTTTAACCATCATGAAGTCCCCGAAGGGATGAAATATAAACTGGAGGAGCCCATCAGTGTGGAGCTCTGGATAGGGTAGGTGTGAGCTACTGGGGAGACCTGGGCATCAGCTCTGGTCTTGAAGCCTAGGACAGCTGGGCCAGAGGGTCCCACAACCAAAGAAGGGTACCAGCACTGTCTGTCCTTCAGGAACGTGCCTGACAGGTCAGACTTAGAGACACTGTCTGGAGTGTATGAGTTCCAAGATTTGGGTCTAATATATTGGCCTGGTGGCTGTCCACAAGGGGGAGTTCAGCCTGGGCTATACCCTTACAGGCTGTAAAAATACCACATCAGTAAAATGTAGCTATGTCTAAGATGGAGAGTGGAAGCTACTGGCACGCTGGCTCACAACAACACAGAAAGGAGAAATTTTGGCTGTGGATACCAAGAGCGGTCAGGATCTAATTTCTTAAAGTCTACATTCCAAAGACACTTCCTCCCAGTAAACATTGTGGTAATGTATCTACACTGGAAAGATGAACGGTTCCATCAACTCTTTTGATATTTGGGCATATGGCTTTTGGGAATCTAGGATTATAATAAACCAGGATTTGCACACGTAAAGTCTGAAAATGTTAGACTTTTTGTAGTTACTGGTTTTGTTTCACATTCCACTATGCCTCCATATTTCCCCTTCTATTTCCCCATTATTTCAGATAGATACACCAGAAAGTTCCTACATTTTCTATATATTTGTATATTTAAATATTTTAAACTAATAGTAACAAAACATGCTTTTCTAAAATGCAGTAACCATAAAACTGAAGGTAAAGTTTCTGAAATAGATCTGATTAATGTTACTCTCTCTCGCTTCCCCATCTCCCAGAATTTCCACAGCACTCAGTTTATTTATTATGTCTTGAGGAACTAAGTGAACCACAGCATGCTAAAATTCTCTACACAGTATAAAGGTCATAGCTTCCTCCCCTGCCCTTCATTTATAATCTAACATGCTATGAGACAAAATAAGAAAAGCTAAAAGGTTCAGGTTAAAGGTAAAGAACTCACAATGCAAAACACCAAAGTGATGAACAATGTCCAGCCATATAATTTCCCCCCCGTTTAATATAATATTTTTTTAAAGAATCAATACAAAACTCACATCAAAGATTTCTTATGTATAACAAAGCATACTGAAAAGTCTACAAATGAATCCACCATCTCTACAAAGATTCAATTTATATATTCAACAACTATTTGATACTCTTTCCGGTTTCTATTTAGGACAATATCATATATCGGCCAATCCTATCACGAAACATCTCCTCATAGGCTGGCTGTGCAAAGTGAGTACCTGTAGTAAGTCAAGACTTTCACTACTGGTAGGAGTCACAAGGAAAATAATTGCTCTTTAAAGATCTTCACCTGATAGCATGTATTTACCAGAGGGACTCCTCCCCACTAACACAGTCTTTATATTCCTTTGCTTATCCAAAGGATTTGAAACACTGTAAATAGAAAACTTCATTAAAAAAAATACCTGAAGAGGCCTTACTCTCCATTATGTGGCACTATTCTTGTTTTAATTTGGCATAGGTTTTTGTCAAAAAATTTCACGCAACGAGCCATTGTTCACAATCGTACAATTTCACATTTTGCATTGTTAAGTATGTCTCCCTAAGATTAGTGAGATGCATCTTTTGAGCTGTAGTATAAGTAAAAAAAAATAAAAAAAAATACAGGAGATATACTTATCTCCTAGAACTGGAAGGTACCTTGAAAGGTCATTGAGTCCAGCCCCCTGCCTTCACTAGCAGGACCAAGTACTGATTTTTGCCCCAGATCCCTAAGTGGCCCCCTCAAGGATTAAACTCACAACCCTGATTTTAGCAGGCCAATGCTCAAACCACTGAACTATCCCTTCCCTCCATAACATAACTATCTCCTTACTTCTCATCCCTCATTTCATTCCACAGCCCCTACTTCTTCCTTATTCCTTACTCTCCTCTCTATACTTCCATTCTAATTTCTTTCTTTGTCTGGTTATTCCATTCTCCGCTTCACCCTTTCTTTCTGCACTAGGAACAGTTTATCAGGGGTCGGCAAGTGGTGTGCCGAGTCTTCACTTTCAGAAGTGGTGTGCCGAGTCTTCATTTATTCACTCTGATTTAAGGTTTCGCGGGCCAGTAAAACATTTTAACGTTTTTTTGAAGGTCTCTTTCTATAAGTCTGTAATATATAACTAAATTATTGTTGTATGTAAAGTAAATAAGATTTTTAAAATATTTAAGAAGCTTCATTTAAAATTAAAATGCAGAGCCCCCCTGGACCGGTGGCCAGGACCCAGGCAGTGTGAGTGCCACTGAAAATCGGTACACGTGCCATAGGTTGCCTACCTCTGGTTTATACGGTATGTCTGGTTTAGTATCTTGAGAAGCCTGAACAGACTTCTGCACTTCCTGGATTCTGATTATCTTCCCTCTTCTCCTTCACAGTCTTCTCTTTTGTGATGATGTCATGCATTTCATTATTTCCTCCCCAACAATCTCTCCATACCTATTTGTCTCTGAACTGCATTGAAAGGTGCCTTATTTGTCTGAGCTAGACTGCAAGGTCATTGGAGCAAGAACTTGTCCCCTTAGATGTTTTGTAACACACAGAATAAAACAAAATTCAAGAGTCCCTCTATAGTTCTGGGGTTTGAGTTGTGAAGCTGACGTATTACTGCACTCTCCTTCTTTCCCAATTCTTTTCTTCTTAATATAAGAAAAAATTAATATGTTGTTAATGTACCTCACTTAACAACTTTCCATCTTCATTTGCCTCCATTTCTTTTTTTGTGAATGCTTTGAGTGGTACAGTAGGAGAGAGGCATCCCTCAGGGCAGTGCACATAGAAGAACGTGGTGAAAGGATGTTAACGAAGCATGACAAAGCAGAGGAATTCCAAAAGCATGCATTGGTGCACAGAAAAAAATACACTGATTAAAATACACTGAATTCTTTCTCTGCCAAGAAGCTCACATCCTACATGCACACAAATCAGCCATGAAGTTTTAATGAAACAGGCCAGGGAGCTGCAAAGTAATTAATACAAGACATTTACTTCCTAAATGTCTATACTGCTACCCAAATAGACAGTTCTCTCTCTTTTTTTCAATCTTACAGATATTTCCTGGTTTTATTATAGTTTTAAAAGTGAAGCTGATTGATCTTTTATTACCAAACAAGTCATATCTAAAGTGAAAATGAACAACTGAGTTCTTGTCTGCCCTGGATCTTTTAGACACTGGTAGAGCTACACTGATGTAGCTGCACCAATTTAAACTTGTAGTGCAGATGCGGTGCACTGGCACAAGTCATTACTTGAATCAGTAAATCTCCCTCCAGCTTACACCAGTGCAGCACATCTAACACTAGCGTCTGGGCTGGTGCAACTACATTGGAGTAGCTACACTGGTGACTAAAACCCTCAGAGTAGAAAACATACCAAAAATATAAGCTTTTTTTAAAATTTCAGAAATATGTTTAATATTTTAAAAGATTACTTGGTGCTTAGAAAAACGGTATTTTAAATAAGACATTATGGAATACATGTTCAAAAAGGAATGGTGCATTTTACAGGCACAAAATTACAGGTTTAAATTGTGCCCACTAAAAGGGAAGCTAAGTCTTAAACTTTTTGAAATAATACCCCTTTGTCTCTCCTTTCTGGAGCTTATTTAACTGATCTTGTAACTGAAAATCTACTGAAGTATCTGAAACTGTTGGGCAGTGGCAGATGGGCATGGTTACCTTCAGTTCATTAATTAATATATATTTGGGTGCCTTATAGAGGACAAGATCAAAACTGCAATAACACTTTCACTTACATAGTACAGTGAAACCCAGCTATAACATGATGATTGGGGTCCAAAAAATTGGATCATAATAAATACGGGGACGCGGTAGTAGCAAGATTTACCATTTTAAGCTGGTCAGTTTCAAGCTGATCAATTTCTCTTGGGCAGAAAACGACTTGCGTTTGCAAACTGCCCATAACAGTAACTGAAAGGGAGCGGCTCCAGCAGCGGTGGCTCTCAGCCATGCAGCGAAAGAGGGAAACATTTGGGGAGAGTAGGGGAGACGTGCAAGGGGCAGAGGAAGAGTGAGGAGCAGCTGGGGAGCAGAATGGCTCTTCTCGCCAAAAGAAGAAGTAGGGTGAAGGGGAAGAGGCAGTGGGGAAGGCACATTCCATTTTTTGTTTTTTTTTCTTCTGCGATGCTCCAGCCTTTTTTTCCCCTTTTTTCGTGCCTCGGCAGCGCTCTGGCGGTTTTTTCTTTCTATTTTTTTTTTGTCTTTTTTGCACTTGGGCGGCGCTCTGGCAGTTTTTTTCTTTTTTTCTGTTCTTTTTTGCGCTTCAGCGGTGCTCCAGCTGCTTTTTTTTTTTTTTTTGCTTGGGGCGGCGGGAGCCACCTTATGATCACCTTATATCCGAATTCACATTATTGCGGGGCGCGTTATAGCAGGGTTTGCCTATATTTACATTCATAATTCTCAAAAACAGTTTACAAAAGTTGGTGGTATTATCCCAATTTTACAGATGGGTAAACTGAGGCCTATGATCACTCACAGAGTCACTAGCAGAACCAAGAAAAATATGCAGGTCACACAAAGAATCCTTTGCAGATTCAGGAATAGAACCTGGGTCTCCTGAGTCCCACTTCTGTGCCCTGTCCAAAGTATTACATTAATTATTACTACCACTAATGCAGCATGAGTGTCACATGTGGAGTCTGAGATCCTACTAATTAAATTGATTCAGAGTTATAAATAATAGTTTAACAAAAAAATATCAATGGCCCACTTCCTCAGGGGGGGGGGAGGGGGTGGCACAGTGAAGCCAAAACAGAGTCTGTATATGGAGATTCTGGATCTCCTGGTATACCATGGAAAGGGTTTCCTCAGTGGTGCCAGCTTCCACAATTCTGTCGCAAGCCTCAAGAAATTTGGCGAATTTCTTAAAGCCCTAGTTCCTGGAGTCAGGTGATTACATTATAATCTCAACTTTCATTAAAAAGGAAGTTTCTAGCTTGTGGAGGAAAGCTTGAAACTGTGAAGCATACAGGCTTAAAATCAGAAAGCCAGTAATAAACCTCATACAATTATTTTTTAAACCTCATGATTTTGGGGGCCTGATACATGCCTTTTGGGTTGACAAAACTGCATCACAGTGAAGAAAGGAATGGAAAGCATGTGGAGCAATGAATGGAATGGAAAGCATGTGAAGAAAGGAATGGAATGGAAAGCATGGCTACTAGGATCCAACACATTGTGAATCCACTGGGTCATAGAACCACATGGTGGGGTGCACAGCAGACTGTATGTTGCCACCACACTGTGAAAGAAACCTAATTTAGGTCCAAGTGTTCCTGATAAAAGAAACAAGCAACTGACAGAGGCATTATCTACTGCATACATTTCAGGCAGCTAGGAGTTGGTATTTGTTTGGCATGACTTCCTAGTACCAGGAAAGGACTTTCTTTCATAGAGTCCTATGACTCTCACAGGTTTCTTGTAACTTGCTGTTCTCAAGGTTCTCAAGCTTTTTGGGCTCAGGACCCACTTGTAAATGTTTATGGTCTGTCTCAGTCAAGTAAATAGCCTGGGGGTGGAGGTCCTGGGGTGATTTCAGTCAGTTCCTTCCCCCCAGGGCTGGCTGGGTCCTGCCCAGCACTCATTCCACAATGGCAGCTCCTGCAGCTCCTGTGCTGTGGGGCTGGCTGGGTTTGACTCTCAGCTTGGGGTGTTGTAACCTCCAGGTTGCAGCACTGCTCAAGTTTGGCCCTGCCCCACGACTGGAGCAAATTTTTGTGAGTGAAGTTGTGACTTGGCTAAAGGGGTTGCAGGGCCACTCACTCAAATTTGGCCTACCCAGACTCCCGTCATCACGATGGCTGGGCCAAAATTGAATGGCACTGAAACTCCTGCAATTGTAGTGCCTGGAGCAGGGAGACAAGCCCAGCCAGCCAGCCCTGTAGGACAAGAGCCACAGGAGCTGCCACATGACCCTTTAAAACATTCTAGCGACCCAATTTTGGTCCCAACCCACGAGTTGAGAAACCCTATTGTAACTATGTTGTGCTCAGATGCTTTTTCATGTCAGGAAGATGCTGGAAGGGGGAGTTATTTTTATCTGTGGTAACCATTCTGGCAGTCAAAAGTTCAGGCAAACAAAACAAGGGAAGTTCTCTCAGGGAGAGACCATCAGGAGCTGCAGTTCCTTCCACAATCTTCTCTGTTATGAAGGAGGAGACTGTTTATATCCCAATCCCTGTACCCAGAAAGACTTCCTGTGGAGACCAACATACCCTAGCTGCCCCAGGTCTGTCTCTCTGGAGTGTTCCTGCCTGAGATGGAGGGCAGCCTTGCCCTGACAACACTTCAAGGCTCCAGTCCTGGGCCCTAGATGGAGTCAAGCAGCTTGAGATCCTCTCAAACCATAAACTGCCAGCTTGGAACTAATTTCTTCCTCTCAGAGGTTGTCAATTTTTGACCCACAAATCTATCTTTCCTCCTGCATTGGGGTAGTATGGACTTGGAGACTTCCCTCCTCAGACTTAAAGGGCCAGTATACATGATTTAAAATGGTAAACGTATATTATTTAGGGTTTTTTTTTGGTACCTATCTACTATCTAGAAAGTATAAATCAAGGCCCGTATCCTGCAAACATTTATGCACATTGGTAACTTTACACACATGAGTAGTCCCATGAAGTCAATGGGACTACCCATGCATGTAAATTTACTCACCTGTGCATTTTTGTCAGAGATGACAAATGTATATGACATAAATATTTTGTGTTCTGTTCACCAAATTAGCAATGTTTGTACAAAATGCCTGGTTCAGATTTTCAACCCAGTGCATGGGATTTTATTTTTTAATGGAAGGTAAGTGACTAAATACCCTGCACTGGTTTGAAAATTTCAACCCCTTGTGTTTGGGGTTATGGTACCAACTGGGCAAGCTAATCCCTGAGTAGACTCCTATAACTAGCCAGAGTACTATTGTTGGGATTTTGTGGTTCCCAATGAGTCAGATGCTGGGCAGAAATCAAGGGACTTTGATTCGATGGAATTCAATTCGATGAGATTCAATTCAATTCCACAAGGCTTTATTCAATATGTACACAAAGGGAGAGACCCCGGTACAAAAAATCAGGCAGAATCCCTCCAGCAAGGAGCCCCTCCCCTTGGTATTTTATAGCATATGGCACTTACATAACATGAGTCTCTAACCAATCAGAGTTAACCTTTCCATATATGGATTTGTTTATCACATGCTCATAGTTTTCCATTCCACATGCTGAGCTCAACCCCTCTCCCCCTGGCCTTCTCTAGAATGTTCCTAGGGTGGTGAGCCACAGCATGCTTCCCTATGCATAAGCACCGTGCAAACCACATTTTATCCAAAATGAACACAAGCATACCCTTCACTATTAACTCAATGGAGCTCTCTTGCAGACACGGGAATTCACCACACCAGTCAACTTTCAGGATCAGGCCCCGTTGGATCCTTTCAAATTGAAGTTACTGCTGCCCCTTTGGCTTAGAGTTTAGCCAATATTTGGCTAATATTTGCCAGCTTGTTTTCATTAGGATATATTGAGGATAGGAGTCAGCTATTTCTTTAGTGCAATCCTGTTTATTTACAAAGAATTACACAAAATCTTATTCCTTCAACAAAATAGAAACGAACAACAACAGGCAGTTTCCTTGTTTAGAATCGAAGTGTGCCTTTCCAGAATGGATTGTGACCAAAAGACACTCCATCTCTTGGTTTCCTCTCAGGGCCACACTCACTTCTTTCAATGTCTGCTAACTTTCTATTTGCTTTCTACCTCTCACATACGCAGACGTACACCCATCAACCCCCCAGTCCCTAAATTTGCAATCTATTCCAGGGAAAACCCTTGGCTCACATGGTTTAGCTTCTATGTTTCAACTATTTTAATCCACAAGTGAGTGTGTGTTACAGATTCCCCCTGTGCCAATCCACAGAAAATATTAGTTGTTATTAGCTCAAGCTACAGCAGCTAATAATTTTATATTTGCAAATGCCTGGTTCAGTCCCTGGTGTGTTGGCCAAGATAGTAGCATTCATACTATCACTACATTAGGGGCATTGAATCACTCCTTACATTTAGCCTGAATGAAAGGCAATTAGTGCACCCATGGATTTTAACCATGTCTGTGACTGATGTACAGATCGAAGACATGCTTGATGGCAGCCATTAACACCTTCCAGGGTAACATAAACATTCAACAACCACCACTTCCATTTCACAGCCAAAAACACAGTATGAGCTGGTTTCAGAGTGGTAGCCGTGTTAGGCCATGTCTACACTGGAGAGTTGCAGTGCTGGTGGTGGGTTTACAGCGCTGCAACTTAGTAACTGTCCACACTTGCAAGGCACATCCAGCGCTGCAACTCCCTGGCTGCAGCGCTGGCTGTACACCTGGTCTGCTTGGGGTATAACGATTGGAGCACTGGTGATGCAGCACTGCTCCGCAGTGTGGCCACTAAAAGCACTGTAATTGGCCTCCAGGGTATTAAGAGGTATCCCAGAATGCCTGTTCACAACAAACCGGAAAAGTGGCTGAACTCCGGCTCCCCGGAGCTGCTTATCTAAAAAACAAACATACCTCCTGTTTGCTGAGAAGAGGAAGGCAGGGGAATTGCTTTGGAATGTTCCCTGCTGTTTGCTTGAGCAGAAAAGCCACATGGCGGAGGGGGAGGGGGGGTCCGTGTTGGAGCTCGGAGTGCATAATTTGCATTTAGTGAATAAGAGAGGGGTGGGGGGAAGGGCTCGAAACTTTTAAAATGATTGCAAGGCAGGGAGCTGACAGCTCCAAAAATCCACTCTCTCTCTCTTCCCCACGCTCCCCCTCACTCCCCTCTTTTGAAAAGCACGTTGCAGCCACTTGAACGCTGAGATAGCTGCCCACAATGCACCACTCCCAACAGCGCTGCAAATGCGGCCACACTGCAGCACTGGTAGCTGTCAGTATGGCCACACTGCAGCGCTGTACCTACACAGCTGTACGAAGACAGCTGTAACTCCCAGCACTGTACAGCTGTAAGTGTAGCCATACCCTTAGTCTGTATCAGCAAAAAGAAAGAGGAGTACTGGTGGCACCTTAGACACTAACAAATTTATTTAGGCATAAGCTTTCATGGGCTAAAACCCACTTCAGTTTTAGCCCACGAAAGCTTATGCCCAAATAAAGTTGTTTGTTAGTCTCTAAGGTGCCAGCAATACTTCTAGTTGTTTTTAAAATGAGCTGTTTTTTTTCTTCAACTTGACAAAGAACAGATCACAAGCAATCATCTGTTTCTAGAAAAATATTTTAAACAATGTAAAGTGAAAAAGAAAATCATACTCATAGACATTATTTTTATTTAAAAAAACACATATTCTGAATAAAGAGATAAACAATGGAGAATAGACCAAGGCAGCTGGGGCTTAACTATTCAGGTATTTATTTGAGGTAATATCTTTTATTATTCAAACTACATGAAGCTCTTCTTCAGGTCTGGGAAGGAAATCAATACAATCGTTTCCTTCTCCTGACCTAAACAAGTAGCTCAAAAGTGTGTACCTTCCATCAAAAGAAGTGAGTCCCATAAAAGATATTACCTCAACTACCTTGTCTCTCTCATATCCTGGGACCAACACAGCTACACCAATGCTCTAAATAGGTATTTATTTGGCCAAATGAAGCAAGGCCCTACACTCAGCTCATTTCTGTTTGTCTATATCCCCACATCTTAAAAAACTTCATTTGCAAACTGACAGACATGAAAATACTCACTCACGTCTTATCCCTCTACATTTCATACTATCTGCCTTTCAAAATCACTTGTGTCATTATAAAAAGTCTTTCTCACCTTTTAATCAGTATGAATATGTAACAATATATAGTATGTTGGTTTCCAGATATTATCCTGTCAAGTCATGCATAATCCAACTGAAATTCAGTTAATAGGACTTGACATATATCTTTAAAGCATTTTTTCTGCAGTTGGCTCTCTGGTACGTGAACTTTTTTGCTTCTAGCAAAAAGCTGAACTGACTGACTCAGTCATTCCACCAAAGAGCTCTAATTCAGCTGGCACTTCTTTTCTCTGTTTTACACAGCAAAAATCCAAGGGCTCGGCTACACTCGAAACTCCACAGCACTCCTGCGGCAGCGCTTTGAAGTGCGAGTGTGGTTGCAGCGCCAGTGCTGGGAGAGAGCTCTCCCAGCGCTGCAGATACTCCACCTCCTCAAGGGGATTAGCTTACAGCGCTGGGAGCCGTGCTCCCAGCGCTGGGGCACTGTTTACACTGGCGTTTTACAGCGCTGTAACTTGCTGCGCTCAGGAGTGTGTTTTTTCACACCCGAGTGAGAAAGCTGCAGCACTGTAAAGCGCCAGTGTAGCCAAGGCCAAGTTAACATGAAACTCAAAAGGTGACCCATTTAAAATAGCCCTGAAAAGAGAGCACCATTCCATCTCTATTCCTTACTACACTTCAGTGCATCTAACACGCTAAGCATTAGCAGCAGTCTGTCAAGTACATCAGATTGTTTATGTACTTGAATGAATTCACACCAATGATAGGCCTTCTATTACATTGTGGCTAGGGTAAATTAGATCAGGATACAGCATTAGATACTGGATAGTGCTCTGCAGTTGCTTTTCATTGTTTAACATAAGTAGACCTCCAGATTCTTCACTTTTGAAAAAAAAATGCATCTACTAGTAGAGCTGTATGGAAATTTTTGTATATAAATTAAAAAGGGAAAGCAACAAAAAAGTCCCATTTCATCACCAGCAAAAACTACCATTGTACGTCCCCTCAAAAGGGTAACTGAAGAGCAAAGAATAAATTCCAGGGGACACTATTTGCATTGTCTGAATTTTACCCTTCTTGTTAGAGAGGAAAGGAGCTCTCAGGTAGGCATCTCAGGTACAGCTTAAGAAATGTGCAGCAATAAATGGCATACACACTCTAGCTAATGCTGTTTTCTTTCCTCTGTGTTGCCTTGGAATGTCAACACCGCAGGCTCATTTTGGCATTGCTCATTGAATGGCATTGCTCATTTTGGCATTGCTCATTGAATGGCAAGACATCTTTTTCTGCTTGTCAATTCATACCCACTAACTTTACTTGAACAATATTTTCTTTGATTAAAAACAAAACATCTTCTTTAGAAAGCCTTTGTGTATATGTGCCAGATGAGCAAAATATTTGATTACCACTAGTTGAAACTGATCTCTGCAATTGATAGCAGGATTGAAACCAACCATGGCAGCACTGATTTGGAAAAGAGGTGAAGGGACTGTTACTGGGGTTAAAGAGCTTGTGACAGACCTAATTACCATGGTCATTTCCCTGGAGGGAACAGAACTGCAGGAGCTGAGCTGCTGAGTAGTACCTGCTGAGTAAACATGGTTACTACTAGTAGCTTGAGACCTAAGCATACTTGATGGGACCAGAGGAAGTCGAAGGTGCAGTTTGCCCAGTAACTGTGACATAGGTATAAATTAATATCAATCTTACTAATAACTGCTCACAATAAAATTGAAAAGCTTTTCAAATTCAATTTAATGTCACCACCTAGGCTGTGCATGCTTTTTTCTCTTTTCTCAGCTTGGACAATGAAATAGGCCAGAAGGGAAACCTAAGGAAGATAGTGATGACCGCCAGGTCACTATTAGTCTCTGTGAGAACATTCTTGCTCTCTTCCAGTAGACAATGCCACAGATCTCCCACTAGTCGCAGCACACATACTTCTAAAACCACAGAGCTTCCACTGGGTTGGGACAAGAAGAGAATGCTGTCAGTTTCCAACAGATTTTGCTCATTAGTTGAGAGGAACACATGGAAAAAATAGGAAGTAAAACTTTACTGGACCAACAGGATTAAAGAGGGAATGCTAACAATCTCAGACATCCAGACAGAAAATAAATGTGTCACTACAGGGCCTACAAAAGGAAATAATGTTAGAAAATATGGGGCATGAGGCACATCCCTCCCATGCCCGTATGCATCACTGCATAACTTCTAAAATACAGAAGAAACAAGCCATATCAAGCTCACTTTATTATTGTTGATTGATTACATAGCGGTAGTACTTACCAAGTGCTAGGTGCTTTCCAAACATACAAGATGACATAGTTTCTGCAGCAGAGTGCATACTGGTTAGAGTAGCTAAACAGAGATATATCTAAAAACCTAAAATTAAAGTAGGCAAAAAGACTCACATAAAGCAGAACCTTGATAATTCTTACTTTGCTGATCTGCACTGTTCAATCTATGTTTATTATCAAGCTGTGATACTTACTGATAGGACACCAATTACTTTAGAATCTAGGCTTTAAGTACAAATTATGAAACGAGAGGATGATAAGATTAGCTCTACATTTGCCATTCAAGCTCAGCTATTTACTTCACTGGGATTTTTTTTTTTTTTTTTAAATTCCCTTCCCTCCCTTTCTTCTTTTTCCCATTTTTTCTTCCCCCCCCTTATCTTTTTTTCTCAGTATTGAACATAGCAAAAATGTATGGAATAATTGTACAAAGTACATTTTGGGATCCATTAGCCTTGCTTTTTTTGTGTGCATTCACTAATTTCCAAAATATGTTACATTCCAGTGGGTCTCCTTGTCATTCATCCTCAGTGATGTACAGCGTATTCTTAACTAGAATGACACAACATATGCAATAACGATAAAGCAGTAATAAATACAAAAGTTAAATCTCCAGCACAGATTCTGCTGGATTTGGGTTTATTTTTTAATTTTAAAGAGGCATTGATTAGGCCTACAAAAATCACTGGAAATGTGCGAAACTTACAGAAGGTTGCCTGTACACTCTTGGCATGTCTGACAACTTATTTACTTATTAAAGTCCTGAAAAAAATATAAATGTTATATTGAGAGCTGTAATACCCATGGCGGTACCATTATGTATACTTGGAGACACAACAAACAAAAGTACAGTAAGTGAAGCAGGCATAAAAGATATCAATCCATCAGCCAAAAAAGTAATGGTAAGAGATTTAACAAGGAGCAGCAAAATCAGCAATTAAAGAACGGCTCATAACTCCAATGAAAGATAGTTATATTCAAGCTGCAGCATACATAAAATGTCAAGAAAAATCAAAATTGTATGCGAAACATGCAAATCAACAGACACAAGAATTTTTTTTTTTTTAAATAGCCTTCTCCTACCTATCTTATGATATGGTCTATCCCTCTAACCTTTTCCTAACCTTTCTTGATTTATCCTGTGTTTGCAAAAAATAAAAATTAAAAAATTAAAACCAAATTCAGGCCTCAAGAGCTTAAGTCCAACAGAAACAGATGTGTATAAATGCTCCAGGTAAGATACATCATCAAGTGCAAAAGCAGCAGTAATAAGGGATTGTGTTCAGAGTGAAACTGGCCCTAAGCATTCTCTTCCTCCAAGATTATTCTGTTCAAGTTCCGAGGTAGCCTAGCTCTGATTTTGACCCTACTTACAAATATTATTTATTAAAAAAGCATATATCCCAAATGCTGTCCATGTACACTGAGAACTCTAGCTGTAGCATAAAACATCAAAAACATAAGTAATATATGGCACAATTAAAAAAAATCAAAAGCTTTTCTGTTAGTTCTGGTTTTCTGGCCTCTACTGCAAATAGAAGCCAGTCTTGCTAGTGCCCCCTGCTGGTACTTCCTAGGGAGAAAGCTACCCAAAAGAGGCAAGGAGAGATTGAGAGGAGAGAAGGCATGAACCTACTCTCCCTCTGCACCAGCCAGCTGAGCTAACTGACCACGGAGAAGAACGCTTGACACACACTCTTAACATGTGGAACAGTGGTTGCCCTTCTCAGGAGCTCAAGGAAACACAAAACTTCTTGGAACGTTTGCTTGGGTAGTCTAACTTTGCACTGCACCAATGTGGAACTGTGCCTAATATCTATCTGACAGACTGGCAGGGATACACCTTTTAATATTTCTATTTAAGATTTATAAGGCTTTTGAAAATTAATATTTGGTGCTTTTGGAGCACTTGTTTAGGTTATTAGCACAGGAATAATTCAACATCATATATCTCTCCCAGAAACAGAAAGAATTGTAGCAGCAAAATTTGAGCCTGTCCTCTCTGGCAGACCTCAGCAGTGTAAGTCTGCCAGCATGTAGGGATGGGACATGTGTGTGTTTTGAAACAGTACTCTGATAATATCATATTACATTTTACTACACTGACAGCGTAAGTAAATAATCCCATCTGCGTCATATTAATAACACCCTTGTATGTCAACAACCAGCAGTATTCTGACTCATTTGGCTTTGCCTAATTTACATTGTAAAACCACTGGGGCCAGTTTTTCCCTTTTTCTACAGTGCTGAGTAAAGCTGATTTCCTGTTCTGCAGGAAATTTTGATATTTCAATATTTTTTTTCCAAATTGAAACAAAAACTCAAAATATGCCACACATCAACAGATGATGTGGTTCATCAAATTCATGGCCATGAAAAACACGTCACGGACAGTGAAATCTGGTCTCCCCCTGTGAAATCTGGGCTTTTGGGAGCTTTTACCCTATATTATACAGATTTCATGGGGGTGACCTGCATTTCTCAAATTGGGATCCTGACCAAAAAGGGAGTTGCAGGAGGTCGCAAGGTTATTTTAGAGGAGTCACGGTATTGCCACCCTTACTTCTGTGCTGCCTTCAGAGCTGGGCAGCTGGAGAGTGGTGGATGCTGAGGCCTTGTCTACACAGCAGAAGTAAATCGAAGTTATCTAAATCGATTTTATAAAACCGAATTTATAAAATCGATTTAGAGCGTCCACACCAAGAATCTTAAATCGAAGTTGTGCGTCCATGGCCCACGTCTTGCGTCGATTTCAGGAGCGGTGCACTGTGGGTAGCTGTGACACAGCTATCCCATAGTTCCC